>NC_056629.2:74963073-75224532 GCF_002870075.4 Lactuca sativa
GAAAAGGGATGTCGTAATATAACATGCAAATAAATTGAAGGTAAGTGAATGACGATTCACAAATTCTCCACCACAAAACCTAACTATTAGACCTAAATGTATTGAGAATTCCTAGGTTCGGATGAGATTCATTGAAACTATTCAATGGCATGTTTAAATCTCGATATGCCCCTCTTGTTTGTGACTGGGATACCGAGGATCACAAAGCAGGTGTGAATTACCATGCAAATTCACATGGTGCCTTCATTGTAACGATCACCTATTCGATGTGCCGGTAAACCACACACGCTCCATCGAACTATGATAAACAATGAATCACCCTTTGCCACCTTTGCTTAGAACCAATTAGTGTGCCGGTAAACCACACACGCTCCACTAACTTCTTAGCTAGGGTGCAAAGTGTAATTTCATGGGATTGCATCAATTCACTTTTCCTAAAGTAACTAAGATTGGGAAATTTTAAAAATATGTGTAGTTACTTTGTATTACTTATTATACTTTTAATGAGAGGATGAGGTTGCCCTATCCTACCCGTTCGGCTAACGACCCTCCACCGATCAAGCAAGCGGTGGGTATGAGTGTACACCCATTAAGCGCCATTTTATAGGCCGCAACCTTATACCCACCTTATAGATCGGCTTGGTGAATGAGGCCTACTAACGGTAAGACTAGCATTTAGTTATACAAACATATATATATATATATATATATATATATATATATATATATATATATATATATATATTATTCTTGTAATATTATATTAGTATAGGGTTGTATTTTAAACCTTTTAAAATCTAGGGTTTGAGATTTAAATTGTCTAAATTAAAACTTTTAATCACAAAATATAAATTTCAAAACTTGAGGACAAGTTTTAAACATTTAAAACATGGAGGATCAAATAACAAATAATTTCAATTAACAATTAATTTCCTAATTATCTATATTTGATTTATTCAAGATTTCTTTCAAGATAATTACCAAAATAATCAAAATAATTAATTAATTATCATATAAGGAAATTAAATATTTTATTAGTTGATAAATATCTTTAATTAGATCAAGATTATAGTCATATATATCAAAAAATCGGATTAGGATTGATCTAATATGATTAAGGTAAATTTCCATAAGATAATCATGAAGAGATCCCGAATCTGGCCATTCCTGACGCTTGGACTCGCCGAGTGCACAAAGGGACTCGCCGAGTCAAGCCAACTCGCCGAGTCCACTTTGGAACTCGCCGAGTCCATGACTCAGAAACACAAAAATCGAATTTTGCAGTTATGTTTCATACAAACAAGCAACAATTTAATGAAAACCAAGCTAGGCTCTGATACCACTGATGGGTTTTAGCCATAAGAACTGTCCTATGTGTGCATGCAAAACCCTAATGCTCGGATCTAGGCTTTCTTAGTAAACATGCTTTGAATCCAAGACTTCTAATGACTATTTAGGTGTAATAACAATATTGAAACAGATCTAGAATCATACCTTTGAATTCCTTGTTGATCTTGTTGTCTTGGAGCTTCTATAGTCACAATTGTCACTCCTCTAATGGCTTACAAACACCAAATAGCAAGGAGGATGATTTGGGAGAGAGAAGAGGGGAGGAAATCAGCCAGGGCTTCTCTACTTTAGGTTAGGTGCCGATTTCCTTATGCCATAGGGTCTATTTATACTTGTAGACTCCTTAAGGGTTACAACCTAAACCCTAATTGGATAATCTTCTCTTAAGGCTATCCAAATCCATTCGTTAGATAACTCATGGACGATTTGAATTATCCTATAGCTCCTAGAATCCGTCCAATCCATATCTATATGGATTTATAGTCTAAAGTTTAACTATCAAACAATTGACAGTTTATACCCTCTTATTTAATTAATCTCTTTAAGTCACCAAATTAATTCCAATTAATTCTATGACTTATATTAATCAAATAACAATATTATTATTCTTTATATTATTCTCATAATATATTAATAATATTTACTCTCTCTTAATAAATCATCCTATCAGGTTGCTATGGTGAAGGCAACCCAAAAGGACCATGCACAACCGGATCAAATACTTGCCTAATATAGTTGTAGCCTTAGACACTATTCCAACAACAACCTCTTCCCAATTTGAGATATAACAGATTCCGACCATCATGGAGACCCGGTTCTCCCCCACCCAGGGTTCGAACACTCACCAATTGGCATACCAATAGTCTACTCCTCAGACTGTTTCTCTAGGTACATCACCCTTGACCCCTTGGAACATACCACATAAATGCTCAATGATCTTCCTGCTGGAAACCCTACAACTCCAAATATTCCGTAACTCAGAGAAAATCCCAAAATCCTCCCAACGTGAATACCTCTAATCATCCTGAAGCCTCAAACCGGCACACCAACGGATGCCCCAATTGTTCCGAATTAGTCCCTATTCTCAATCTGGAAATAATGCAATATCACGTACCTCGTCTCTTATCCCTCGATCAGCCTCCTACCGCTGGAATCATTATAAAAGTAAGAGGCCCCACACTCATGGTTGATACGCAACGTAGACAACCGGGCCACCGCCCCAACATACTCCTCTTAATAATTTAGGACTTGCTATTAAAAGTATGTCTCCCTCAATAAGGCACCTCCTTGTTCTCTTCCATCTTAGTCCCCACTGATGACTCCTTCAGGGTATATATAAGAAATATACCTCGCAGCAGACAAATTCCCCAAATACATTGGTGAGAAGGTCACCATCATATGTTACCCCACAGGTTTTACTTCCAATTCTGAAATCGGAATCTCGTTATATCCTCTGTTTCTCCCATGAAACGGGAACAGTGCAACTCTTGTCACATTAGGTGACGTCTCATCTATCGGTCGATTGCTCAACTCAGGTCGCGATCTTCCATAAAGCATCATTTCTACTCATCCCTGAGTCCCGCGACTCCAACTGGCATCTCACCAAAATCTCTCAGAAACTAACCTGATTCTCTTCTCAAGGTATGCTCCATTGAAACATACTTGACATGGCCCTCTGGCCCCACACTCTATCACATCTGATCTCAATCTTATCAATCACAACGAAATAACTGGTAAAACCAGAAGCACTAACCGTCACGAATCATGGTACTCGAACCACGTGATTGCCTCTCAAATTGCTACTTAGAACCTCTAGAATTCTCCCTGTTTCGAGTATGGGTCCTCTGCTTTCAGTAGTACGGGCCCATACAACCTGCCACATCTACCCATACTTTCCACACGGAGCGTCCCAGATTTTCTAAGTAACTGCTTAACCTTCTCGATCACCATTCCCATTACACATGCTCACTCACTAGCGAATACTCGCCTCTAAACAACATACTCATCGGTCTAGGATTACTCTCTAGGTTCTCACACTTCTCTGCCATCAGCTGCTGAAGAACTCCTTATGATGCTAGCCATCTACCTCATGAATATCGTCATATTCACTTAGTAGCTGACTCCCATCATTCGAGAGTCCACAAAGCACCAAGCAAGCAGCATTCGGGCATCGAATAACCAGCATGTGAAACCACTCTAGCATATCACTCCACTCACTCTCCTCATAACTCAAAAGGCATTACTAAATTCAAGCAATCTCACATCTCGTGGTTCTCTAGCTACTCTCTTAGTAAATTCCTCAAATGCTCGCCTAGGTATCTCTCCTAGGCTACTCCTCGACTCAAGACTCCCTCTCAAAGATTCCTGCTAGATACTTCTACTCAGCATAAACAGGGAAAATAGCAGATGATATCAATTAATAGCATCCCCTAGGCTAAGGCATCATGAATCAGGCAACTCTAGCCCTAATTTCTGAAATACCAAGCCTATCATCTAACATGTAGCTCTAATATCTAATAAATATCTCATAATATAAACAAATAATGGTATTTTGGGAAATCATCGTTCGGGCTCTGGTTGATTGTACACACTACTCCATCTCGTTTTCTCTTTAAAACTCTTACTTGTTTTAGAAAAATCATTTCTTTTTGGAAAATTTTCTCAAATCCTCAGTTTGAGTTCAGAGATACTCGGGAGCACATCTGAATCACTCAAACCAAGGCTCTGATACCAACTTGTAACACCGTAAATTTTCGGACAAATTTTTAATTTTTAAATTACAAAAATTCTCATAATACATTCCACAAAAATCCCAATAATCAATTAAAAAAACACAATTCCATAATAGTTAAATTAATAATCTAGGATCCTCCAAAAGATAACTCTTTATCTCGTGTGTACAATCGAACCATCGCCTTCCCGTGATCCTGAGAAACACCTGAAACACATAACACACAACATGGTAAGCACGAAGCTTAGTGAGTTCCCCAAAATACCGCAAATACACATTAGCCAGTCGAGGCTATAACTCTATAAGACCCTCCGGTCAATGTGTCTCAGTGGGACCCTCCAGTCCCACAACTCTAATGGACCCTCCGGTCCTAACTCTGTGGACCCTCCAATCCTAACTCTATAAGCTCATAATAAATACACAACATAATTCACATAGACATAATGCAGGATATCGTAGTAACCTAATAAACACAGAAGATCAATATATACACATATTACCAGAACAACATCAGCCACAAAGACAGTATGCACGATAACATACAACATATAATAAACAAATAAGACGCTCCACTCGATAGAGTACTAAGACCCTTTGGTCTATATGTACTAAAACCCTCTGGTCAATAATATACTAAGACCCTCCGGTCACACACAAATTATGACACAGATAAGTATAGTGAGAAGACTCACCTCGGGTGGCGAACAAATCCTAAAAATGCTGCTGCTACACTCCGGCTTCTATCACTAAGCCAAACCCACAAATAACCCCATTAGGATGTAAGACCAACCTTCACATTATTAGGTCTAAACATGGTCCACCAAACTCGTCCATATATGACTTGAGTTCATTGGGCCCACCATGGCCCAATTTCCCAAATTGGGCCTAAACCCTATATGGGCCTTACCCTAAAGCCCATCTAAATATTCTAGTCCACATGACTGCTCTTGGATGGCCCATCAATGGCCCAAATACTAAAACCCAATAGGAAGGCCCAATCACAAGGCCCAAGTAAAAATTAGGGTTTTCACATAAAATGACGATTATGGTTAAGTATTTCTCACTTAACCCATTAAGGTTTTAACCCATTAAGTCCATTATTTTTCTAATAGATCATATAATAAAATTGACATGGGTTCTATCTTCAGTCCACTAGTCCAAACGTGGGTCCCAATAGGCCAAAATTAACAAACCCAAAATTAGGATTTTCTAAACCCTAATTAGGGTTTCTAGCCCAATGGCGATCCAACAAGCTCAGATCAAGCATTTGGGCCGGTTAGGGTTCACTATGTCAAGCACCACCCACTACCACCTCAGGTAGTGGTGGTCAGTGGCCGCTCCTGGTGGCAGCCACCACCTCAAGGTGGTGGTGGGGGGTTTTCCGGCCATACAAGCACCCATTTAACCTCATAATTTCCGAAAACAATAATTATACTCAAACATAAACTCACAAACACACCCACAACCACCTCTCATGGTAGCTGGTGGCGGCATAGGGCGGCAGGAAATAAAAATAGGTGGCAGCCACCACCTTGGGGTGGTGGCGGTGCATTTTTTCTTTTTCTGGTCCAGCAATTTGCTCACACACCTTAACACAACACATCATATCTAGTCCACGACTTATTGTTGAAAGCATACCTATACACAACCACCTGCGCGGCAGCCCAAGGTGGTCGGAGGAAAGAATAAGATCCGCTGTGACTGCTGCTTGGAGAAAAGACGGCGACGGCGGCACATCGAGGGAATAAACGAAGAGGAAGGAAGCAATCACAGTAGGGAACTGGGGCTGGGTTCTTCCCGACGAACGGAGGTCACGGTCACGCTGCCCAATTCCAGCGAACATGCGATGCTCAATGGGTTCATGTCGTCCAGCAGCCACAATGGCGACATGGTGGTGGGTTAGCGGCAGCAACGACTGTCTGATTGGAGTGACGCACAAACACGGAGGGTGGCGGCTGGGGGCATCTCGCATGGCGGCTGAAGTCTTATGCCCTAGGGTTAGGGTATGGAATGTAACGGGGAAATGAAACAAGCATCAGGTATAATCCACGCCCCCACTTATCAAACTTTGAACTTGTACAAGATCGGTCCCTCCTCACCAGACCTTATTCAACTTTAATCCATAATTTCCCTTTTTACCCCTCATTCCCTAAATTCCTTACCATTTAGGCCCAAAACTTACCAAATACACCCTTACTTTAATAATCTGAAACAATACAAGTCTCAACAATTACCAACCAGCCACCAACTCCAGAAATATTTACAAAGCGGCCTGGAATTTACACTTTAACCCCCAAAACGCATAATTACATCAATTGGCTTCCCAACGCCAACACTCCGCTAAATATTATTTATTTTAGGTCTATAAATCTTTATCTATTTATTTATTCAACAATCGGGATGTTACACCGAGTCATCCCTTGACTCACCGAGTCACAGCTCAACAAGAAGAAGCTCGGACCTCACGACCAGACTCGCAGAGTCCAAGAACAGACTTGCCGAGTCCAAGGCTATCTTCAACCTACTCGCCGAGTTGTTCTTCCAACTCGCCGAGTTCCAGCCCATCTTCAAGCAACTCGCCGAGTACACCTTTGTGACTCGTCGAGTGCCTCTAGATCTCATCCCATAAAGAAACCTTCCAGGCCATGCAATTGATCCAAAACATAGATCTACCCTCCTACAACCCATCCATCACGTAAAGTGGCAAACTTTACGTGAATCCAAAGAGATCTAGGCATTTACACTCTAGGGCTAGGGTTTGGGACAAGATGACTTCACCAAACACTCAAGAACAGTGACTTTAATGCACTCCCGACCTTCTCCATTCCAGATCTGAGGTAGCAACCTCAGATCTATCCTTCAAACTCAAGATACCACAAGCTAAACTTCCCACACATACCATAAATGATGAATCTAGATGAATAGCAGCCCAAGAAACGAGATAATACCTCAAAAGGAAGCCCCAACAGCAAAGAAATCCAAATCTTAGCAAAGCCCCTTGCTCCAAGCCTCCTAACTCTTCAAGATCTCCTCCAAAATCTCTTCTCCAAGGCTCAAATGCACTCAAATCCTTCACAATCGCGTTTCTATGGTTTTCTGGACTTCAAGGGAGGGTAAGGAGGCTGGGGAAAGGGTATAATGTCCTTTATATAGGGCTCATCCTCCGAAATTATGGTTTTCTCCACTCAGCACCAACTTACCGAGTCCAGCCGCCGACTCACCGAGTTCGCCACTTGACACGCGACCAGAGTCGCGACCCTACTCGCCGAGTCCACTCGTGGACTCGCCGAGTAGCCCTTTCCCAAATACACTTTTAACCCTTCGACTCTACTCTTGATATTCCGGGATGTTACATTGGAGTCCTAAGGGTCGGATGCTCCAATCAAAACTTCAGCTACAACTCTTTCTTCCTTTGATAATCCCAAAATCCTTTCCAAACATAATAGATAAGGTTACTGGAACCTAGTCATAATTCCCTCGTACAAACCTTTGAACCAACCCCAACCATACCCAAATGACACTCAAACACTATACAATCCGCGATATCCAAGGAGGCGACTCCGTACTATTCCACCCAAAGTCATGGCATGCAGATCGCATATAACTCTTCATGAAGGTACAACCCAAACACAAGCAGGAGAAACAAACCCAGAGATACACTTACTATAACCACGAAACATAAGAAAAACTCCCTCGTGCGGTTTCTCGCAAGCACTACACTAAACTCAGACCTGTTTGCCTCTCAAAAGTTGATCCAAACTCTCAGATCTCTTCCCGAGATCCTCCACTAAATTCGCATAAACTGAACCTCTCTGCTCGAGGTACTTCAAATCGATCTCCCGCTTTCGAGCTCCGGGACCCCATATCATTCAGGGTCTCACAGACTGACCTACTCATCGAGTCACTCGTCAACGGCTGAACTGAAATAGCTGGAGTAACCTCTGTTCTAAACCCAACTACTAATTACCCCCAAGACATAGTCTCCAATCCCGAAAGTGCAATAGATCACACAACCAATCCTTGCCGCCTGATACATGAGATCTAAGCCAAACTCAAAATTCTAACAGTCCTTCAACTAACTGGCTCACCACCGGAGCCGGCTCAAACCCTGGTCTTCCCTATATGTGCTCATCCTCATTCTGCATAGCAGCTATTTCCACGGTCCAAGCATAACAAAGAATTCTCCTTCCCATAAGCTTCTTATATTTTCCAAGACTCTCACTGATTCGAGTATGGATCCTGTCCTTTTAGGAGTACGGGCCCAATACTACCTTCCACACCTATCCATACTTTCCTCATCAATCCTCCCAATTCCTCTAAGTCACCTACTCCACTTATGCACCAAATATTCGCTAAATAGCAGCACAATATGATGGGATTTATACAAAAGAAGATCATATGTGCTGATGCAAACCCTAAAGCTTGGATCTAGGTTTCTCTATTGTACATACAATTCATCCAAGACTTATGAACCCTAGATCTAGCTTACATATTTCGAAATTATCATATAAAATCAGATCTAGATGATTACCTCTTCAAGAATGGCTTGAATCTTCTTGTCTTGGAGCTTAGAGTCATAAATATCACTCCTCTAATGACTTACAACCTCCACAAGCAAGAGAATGATCTTGGAGAGAGGGGAGGAGGCACAATTTCAGCTATGAACTCTTCTAGGGTTTCCATTCAGCTAAAATCTGATGCCCTAGGGGTTCTATTTATACTTGTGCTGCTAGGGTTTCAGTCAAAACCCTAATGGACAACTTAGGCCATAAGCAATCCAAGGAACCTTCTAGAATAGGACCCTTATGGCTGAAAATAAGATGGACAATCCTTAATTTCGTCCATGCGTAGTCCGTAAGGCTTCTCAGCCCAACATTCAACTATCACACAATTGACAGTTGTAGTCCCCTTTATTTCATTAATCTCTTTTAGCCACAGAATTAATTCTTGCCTAATATTAATTAAACTATATGATTTCTCCTTTAATATATTATTCATATAATATATTAATAAACCATAATAACCTCTCTTTCTCCTTGAATCATCCTATCAAGTTGCTTTGGTGAAGGTAACCCAAAAGGACCATGCATAACCGGGTCAAGTACATACCAAATATAGTTACAGGCTTAGACAGTAATCCAACAGTCTCCCACTTGGATAAGTCTAGTACTATATTGTAAGTACACTCTAATTATCAATTGTAGCTCTCAATGATGCTGTCAAACTTTGATCTTATCAGTAACATGTCCTTTAGATAAGGGATCATATATTCCTCCTTTCTAGATATCATATAGACATGAGACATGGACTATAATCATTCTCTCTGTCTAAGTGTTGTTTCCCGATTTCTGATTTATGACGACTGACAAAAAACTACAATTAAACACATCAATTTAGTCCCGGATTGGCCAAGCGCTTAGGGTGCATCACTAAATCATCGAGGGGCCCACAGATATCGCTTTTATCCCACTTTGGGTAAAAGCAATGGATAAACTTTGACTCAATGCTCACTTGTATCTACTCATCAAATCACACACAACAATATGTTTTATAACACCAAGTGACTGGCGCGTTTACATATTATCAATGTGCAACTGACATGCAGAATACAACTCACACATCTCGGTTTCAAGAATATAAGATATTATCGTCTCACTAATCACACATGATAAAGTCCATGAAGTGGTTCAAGTGAGCATAGGTTTAATCCAATACTCAAATCTTATTCATAAGCACTTATGAACGTTGCAGCAAACTTTTTCTATGTCTATTACACTTTAGACAATCTACAAACCAATTCATGACAATCTTCTTTTATACCTAATTCCAAAGTATGAGCGACTGTGGAACGTTCGAATAATCTTATTATTCGGGAAGTCAAAACATGCAAAGTGAAACAAAAGAATAATCTAATCCAATATGGCCCCAAACTTTTTATTATAAATAAAACTCCTTTTATTTAGTCACCATATTGATTACACATTATTCATTGTATTATGTTTCGGGTAATCAACTTATTACTTGAATTATAACAGCAGTTGTCCTATGCTCCTAGAATGCACACAATGTTTACCTATGGTCCATACTTTGTGAAATAGATCATTTGAACACATTTCCAATGGTACTCATTTCACAACTCCTAATCCTTATCATTAGTGTGAGAATATAAGATTCTTGTCATTATTAGAATATGTTAGATTCTAACATTTTATGCAATGATCCTTTTGTAATATTATAGCACCAAAGTCACCAAAACTTTGCCAATGAAATTACAAAGTATTCTATTGGAGATTGATTCAAGGAAATTCCATAGATATGAAGTCTCATATTCAAAGTGCATTCCTTTGAACATCCTTCTTGCATAAAAGTTTCTAATCTAGACATAAATTCTTAATGTCCAACTCCTAATATTGAAACATTTCCATGTTTTCCATATGACAACTTATTGTGAATATAGTCTTATCTATTCATAATAATGTCAATATGTTCCATTCATTACTCTACTTCCAATTGCTCACAAGCAACCAATCCTTAGCGAACCTTAGATTGTCGTTGACAGTTGTTTAATTATTTTAGTCAATCCGGTTCCAGTCCCTTTTTCCCTCTTAATGCCCTAGGCATTTTGAAAATCTAGAACAGTCAAATATTACAGCATATGCTATCGATCCTATACCCGAAGCGTATGGGACACGATTCATAATGGAAAACGTGATACCTTACCAGTTACTTGCTATAATATTGCCATATATAAAATTCCTTTATGTTGAATCTTTTCAACATAACATCAATATATGTCCTTCGACTAAATTCAATTAAAATTTCTCGATCTAAGCTTTTAGATTTTGAAACGAAGTGTAATATTTTCTCCCTTAATTATAGCAAAACAACTTTTCGGCCCCTGCAACTTTGCAAAGTGAACATTTTGTTTTCTATAATTAATATTGATAACTTGCAACACTTAAAATAATAATCATCTCCTACTAACATGATGATTATATCCATGCCAACAAAACATTTATGCTCCCACTAGCTTTGACATGTATTCAGAAAACAATTGGTCTTCTAGAAATCAATACTTATTGACTTCCTTAGTTCATATGTCTAATACAAGATGCTTCGATAAACCTTTATCAAAGCTCTTCAAACTCATACACTATTCTTGGATAACACATATGTGTGTCTAAACAATTCTAGAACTTATAGCAATAAGTCTCAAATGTTTAAACTAATTGCCAAATCTCATAATTCAAACAATGAAGAGGGATTCCGTGATCATAATCGAATTTGAGAATGCAATTTACACAATTGCTATCTCCTTAAAATCTTCCTAGTGAAAGCGTTTCCTCACAATCATTTTCATGAAGCGGATAGAAACCTTATGACACTTAGATCTTATGGAGTATGTGTTCCTATCAATGTGAATTTTTCATAACCATAATCATAAGACAATGTTTGTGAAAAATCCAAACTCTTATGGACAGAACTTGATTATTCTTCATTTCTTTCCATCAAGGGTCCTACCATTGCTTCCAAGTTATTTAGCAGCTCACCTATACCAGTTAATGTACTTTCATTGAAAAAGGTGCATGCCTTTATGCAGTCTATTGAGAACTCGCATAACTTATATGCACAAGTAACTCTACTGGAATGGCACAGAAACAAGAATATGTCAACACGATAGGTTACGAACCTCAATTTATGTGCTAGCTTCTAATATATTTACTCTTGATTAGTTCTTGAACCTTTTTAATATCATTTGACTCCCACTGACCTCTTGACATATAAGATTCTCTTGTCAAGAAACATTTCTTGACAAACAAATATTCAGGAGTTGGTGATGATTTTTATCAAGAAAAACACTTCACACAATTGGTCTTAGTTGGTCTTTGTCTTATCCAAGACATCACAACTTACCAATTTCAAACGTGCAAGAGTAAGAAAACATTTTTTCTACTCCACATTTGATGAGTGTGTTAAAAACTTCTTAAGATGTGTCACTCAAGTCACAATCTTGGAGTATGACTCTAAGACTTGATTTTGGAACGAAGTATGGCACATCCTTTTTTGATTTAACCATTTCAAAAATTTATGATTCCTCTTCTGAGCCATACTAGTGCACTAAGGTGTCCATACAGGATCAATTGTGATATGGTTTCACAATCAATGAGACGACCATAAAACATGATACTGAAGTACTCTCCCATCTTTTCAGATTGGAGAAACTTTTATCTTTCTACCTAATTGAGTCTTCTTATTCGTTCTGCCAAACATTGAAACATTTCCAATGCTTTAGAATTACACTTAATCTTATAAGCACAACCATATTTACTAAGCATTTAGTAAAACATGACGAATAGATTTCATTATTATTTGTGGTGGACCCGGTCAGCACACAATATTGTGTACTAGACCCTTTAGTCCTTCACTTGACTCACACACTTATGTGAACAAGGAATTAATCTTAATTTCCTAAGTACCAAGATTTCCATACATCACATAATACAAGTTGTATGATTCCAAGTTTCTGTCCAACTGAGACTTGGGAGATGGGAATCTTTCCTTACTTAGAAAATTATGACACTACCATAAATAACATAACTAAGAATTACATCCACTTAATATTGCTTATAATGGAAACACACAAGCATCAAATTTCACAAAAGACATTGCAAGGAGATATAAATTAGACAAAACTGAAAATTTTATTTTCTTTATAAAATAGGTGCGGAAAACTTATCCTTACAACGAAAATTCAAATGAAAACTATGATGTTTCCTATTCGTAGGCAATCTATCATAACTCTAAGTAGCTCAAAAATCCAATCCTCGAATCATGCGATCGAAATCCATTTCTTCATGATAAGAGGCATCTCACTCTTTCTTTAAGCTTCCTCTCTTTTCTTCAATCCTACAAAACATCAAAATGCAATCTTATCACATCATGTATTAAGAATAAAAAATAAGAACTTGATAGAGTTAGATAGTGGATTTTACCTGAACCAGAGTCATACAGCTTGATTCTCCCATCTTCGCAATCCTTCAGATAATTATGGCGGCTTCATCACCAATGCTCCTTATCTTGGCAATAGAAACAAGTGGATCTCTTTGGGATAGCACACGAGACAATCTCAAACTCGGCCTTTATCTTGCATAGAGAACACTTTTCTGTACTTCCAATGTTGTCGTCAATGTCCATAGAAGTTTGGGAGGTTGACTTACCAGACACATTTCCTAGACCAGTGCACCAAATCATTCCTGATTCAGCGGCAATAAGCAAATATGTTAACTCAATGAGGGTCACGTCGTGATCAATCATATAGTACTCTATAATGAACTCACCATATGATCCGGGAAGTGCTTGAAGAACCCAATCAACAGCCAACTTCCCTGGGAAAACAACTCCCATCATTTTCAACTTGTCAATGTGTGACTTCATCTCTAATACGTGTGCACACATAGACTTCCCATCTTCATGTATTTTTGCCAATAGGGCTTGAGTGATCTTGAACTTCTCAAGCCTTCGAACTTGTAACAGCCCGGATCTCCAGGTATCTTATTGTTTTGATATTTTTGAGTTTTGAGAAGGGACTCGGCGAGTTGGAGCTCAGACTCGCCGAGTAGGGTCGCGATTCTGGGCGCGGGATTCGTTCGGACTCGGCGAGTCCAGGATATGGACTCGGCGAGTCCACGCTGTTTAATGAAACCCTAATTTCTCGGGTTTGGGACCTATTTAAATGGCCTTATGGCCGTCATTTGCATCCATCAGTCCATAGAGAGAAACCCTAAAAGTGCTTTAGCGATTTGAGAGTGAAAGGAGGCATTTCTTGACATTTGTGTGTTGTTTAGCAAAGAAGAAGGAGGCTCTAGCCAAGAGGAGGCAAAGGGGGCTGCTATTTGGTGGATTGGAAGCTTGACCCTTCAATCTAAAGGTATAATTTCGACTCATCTCCTGTTTTGTGAAGTATAACCAATTTTAGGGTTTCTTGTGGCCTTGTTGAGTTGATTTGATGGCCAATTAGTCCCATGCTAGTGATGAGACTTCGGATCTGGATCCATAGAGGTCCAGAAAGTCTCATTCCTCAAGCTTTATAGAGAACAATGGAGGTCATGACCTTGTGTAGTGAGATTTGTTGAAGATTCTTCATAATTAGTCATATAGAGGTTGTTAATGCATCAAGGCTAGGACTTTACGTGATGAATCAGTCTAGGAGGGCCAGATCTATGAATTGTTGAAGTAGATCTGACCTTAGAAGCAAGTTTGAGTGATTGCATGGAATGGACTCGCCGAGTCCGATGAGCAGACTCGGCGAGTAGCTTGAAGATTGCCTTGGACCGGCCAGAGAGTGGTCCAGACGAGTCAGGAGTTGACCCAGTGAGTCAGGGCGAGTTAGAGAGGATTGTCATGTGATCTGAGTCGAGCTGGGACTCGCCGAGTCGTTCTTGAGACTCGGCGAGTTGAGTCGGGGTGGTCCCGCGATTCTTCCAGGTGGAACTCGTCGAGTCAGGGGGGAGTACTCGACGTGTAGAAAGGGAATCCTAGAGAGTTGGTGAGAACGTCTAGACTCGCCGAGTTGCCACGGGCACTCGCCGAGTCCGGTCAAAGTTGACCGTTGACCGTTGACCGTTGACCTGTGTTGACTTCTTAAGAATAGTCAACCTTAGAGATAAAAGTGTTAATTAGAGTCTTGTGATGTTATAGGAGGAGTAGAGCTCGGAGGATCGAGTACGAGGGATTTCCAGAGATCGTGAGATACTGAGACACGCGAGGTGAGTCTTCTCACTATACTTTACCTTGAGTAGGTAACCAGAGTTATGTGATCAGAGTATTTGTATGCTATATGTATGTGTTGGGTTGTACTGCATTATTTCTATGTGATTTATGTTGTGCATGCTTATAGAGTTGGAACCGGAAGGTTCCTAGAGTTAGAACCTGAGGGTTCACAGAGTTTGGGTGCACGGACCCATAGAGTTATAGCCTCGAGTGGCTAATATGTGTTTATGTGGTATTTTGGGGAACTCACTAAGCTTTGTGCTTACAGTGTTAGTGTTGTTTGTTTCAGGTACTAGTGATGACCGTGGGAAGGCGCCGGCTTGATCTGTACACACGCAAGGGATTTTTATGTGATATGATCTTGGGATTTTGTATGACGTGAATTGAAGATTTAAACTTGATGTTTTATGAAAATTAAGAGAGAAATGCTTTTATAAATTGTTTAAAATAAATTTTAAAATTTTCAGTGTTACAAGTTGGTATCAGAGCCTTGGTTTGAGGGATTCGAGTACACCTTCGGGCGTATTTGAACTCAAACTGAGGATTTGAGATGTAATTTCAAAAGAGTAAAAGATTTTCGAAAAACGCAGAGCAAGAGATGTGTGTACGATCAGTCAGCGCCCGAACGGTGATTTCCCAAAATACCTTTATATATATTGTGTGATATTGATATTGATATGATGTATCCGCATGCTAGAGTAGGCTAGGTATTGCTATTAGGACTAGAATGGCCTGATGTGTGATGCCTTAGCCTAGAGAGAGGTGAGCTGCTATGAGATGCTTGAGAGTGAGTAGGTAGCAGCAAGGGACTTATGAGAAATCTATTAGAGAATAGTCTATGCATGATAGAGTACTTGAGCCCTGGGATCCAAAGAGAAGGACTTGGAGTGTATTCTGGTGCGGTGCGGACAGTAGTATTGGGCCCGTACTACTGGAAGCACCGGAGCAGTGTGCAGCCTAAGTTAGAATCTTTGGAATGCCAAGAATCAAGGAGAAAAGAGTTGTCGAGTATGAGCATACTCGTGTGGATTCTAATTTATCGTATGTCGTATTTCAGAGGTAGATCATGGTGAGGACACGTTTGATGCCCGAGAGCAGTGGTACTAGTGAGGAGGAGATCCGCCGGATCATTCAGGAGGAGGTGGCTGCGGCCATCAGGGCAGAGATACCGGAGATGTTTGGGTCTATAAAGACCACCTTGATTGAGACGTTTGATGAGCGTTATGCCGCTCTTTCTGAGGCTGCTGCTGCAGCGGCTACCGCAGCGATTGCTGCTGCGAGGCCGCAGGGTGGGGATGCGTTGCTGTTCCGTGAGTTCAGCAACACAAAGCCACCAGAGTTTGATGGTACTCAGGATCCGGTGGCAGCTATGAGGTGGATATCTGATATTGAGGGGTGTTTCTTCACTTGCTCGTCTCCTGAGCATTTGAAGGTACGGTTCGCGCTGAACCAGCTTCGCTTGGGAGCGAAGGACTGGTGGAAGTTTGTGACAGCGCATTATTCGCCTGCTGAGCTTTCTGCGGTGACCTGGGAGAGGTTCACCACTATGTTTCGGGATGAGTACGTTCCCCAGGTGGAGAGGGAGCGTTTAGCACAGGAGTTTCTGACCCTCAAGCAGGGTACTGAGTCTGTTACAGCGATCACGAGGATGTTCCACGAGAGGGCGATGTTCTGCCCTGAGCACGTGTCCACTGAGCAGGCACGTATGAGCCGCTACTTGAGCATTTTGAGGAGGGATATTCGGGAGTTCGCTGCGAACTCCTCGTACTGGACATTTGCCGAGCTTCAGGCAAATGCCCGGAAGAGGGAGATTGAGCTTGAGACCCAGGCCAGGGAGGAGGCAGAGTCTCAGGGGAGGGATCGGCGACCGGCGTTGTCGCAGCCGGCCGCCAAGCGGACCAAGCCTGCTGATCCCAGACCAGGGAGCCAGAAGGGCCGCACTTGCGGAAAGTGCGGCAAGGGTCATGACGGCGTCTGCCGAGCAGGGTCTTGCTACAAATGTGGTAAGGAGGGGCACATGGCCAAGGACTGCCCCAAGGGGTTTGCAGTTTGCTTTCACTGCAACCAGACCGGACACCGGAAGGCCGAGTGTCCGCAGTTGCGCGGAGCATCTCAGGGGTCTGCTCCTGCCGCCACCAGAGTTACAGAGAGTCGGCCTGTGAAGGCTGAGACGCCGAGAGCTCGAGGGAGAGCCTTCCAGCTGACTGCGGAGGAGGTCCGCGCTGCGCCCGATGTTGTGGCTGGTATGTTTCCTTTCGTGTATTTATTTTGTCATATGATGTTATGTTTATATTATGTTATGTGTAGGTACTTTTCTTGTGAATTCCGTACCTGCTTTAGTGTTATTTGACTCGGGTGCGAGTCGGTCTTTTGTATCTTTGGCCTTTAGCCAGCATATCAGTGTTAGTCGTGAGGCACTGAGTCGGCCTCTGAGAGTCTCCATAGCTGATGATAGAGTGATTTGTGCCACAGAGGTTTTCCGGGGATGTGTGTTAGAGATCTTCGGGATTGAGTTTCCGATTGATCTGATTCCTATTGCGATGGGCGATGTTTGTGTCATTGTGGGCATGGACTGGTTGAGTCGATTCGGCGCGATTATCGACTGTGAGCGTCAGCTGGTGACCATACGAGACCCTAGTGGGGGAGTTCTTTCGGTGTACGGTGAGGGTACACGTTCGGGATCAGCCTTTTGTTCGGCCGCCAGGGCGAGGCAGTGTCTACAGCAGGGCTGTAAGGGTTTTGTGGCGTATGTAATGGATATGCGAGCAACTTCCGAGAGACCGAGTTCAGTTGGGGAGGTACCGGTGGTATGTGAGTTTCCAGATGTCTTTCCCGAGGAGCTGCCGGGAGTACCTCCTGTGAGGCAAGTAGAGTTTGGTATTGATTTGGTTCCGGGGGCTGCGCCTATAGCTAAGGTGCCTTATCGTCTTGCACCTCCAGAGATGCAAGAGTTATCCTCGCAGCTTCAGGAGTTGCTGGGGAAGGGATTTATTCGGCCGAGCAGCTCGCCGTGGGGAGCACCTATTCTGTTTGTCAAGAAGAAGGATGGTTCACACCGGATGTGTATTGATTACCGGGAGTTGAACAAGCTGACGGTCAAGAACCGTTACCCGTTGCCGAGGATCGACGATTTATTTGATCAGTTGCAGGGAGCATCTTGGTTTTCCAAGATCGATTTGAGGTCGGGATATCATCAGGTGAGGGTGCGAGACGGGGACGTCCAGAAGACAGCTTTCAGGACGCGTTATGGGCATTATGAGTTTGTGGTGATGCCTTTTGGGCTCACCAATGCCCCGGCGGTGTTCATGGATCTCATGAACAGAGTATGTAGGCCGATGTTGGATCGGTCGGTGATTGTATTTATCGATGATATTCTGGTGTATTCGAGATCTAGGGAGCAGCATGAGGAACATTTGAGGGAGGTCCTTGGGGTACTGAGATCGGAGAAGCTTTATGCAAAGTTCTCCAAGTGTGATTTCTGGTTACGGGAGGTCCAGTTCCTAGGACATCTCGTTAACCAGGAAGGGATTCTGGTCGATCCGGCCAAGGTTGAGGCGGTGATGGGTTGGGAGGTGCCAAAGTCACCCTCTGAGATCAGGAGCTTCCTTGGATTAGCAGGGTATTATCGGAGATTTATCAAGGATTTCTCCAAGATCGCAGTGCCGCTCACCAGGTTGACCCGGAAGGGTGTTGCATTCTCGTGGGGTCCCGAGCAGCAGACCTCCTTTGAGACACTTCGCCAGAGATTGTGCGAAGCCCCGGTATTAGCTCTCCCGGAAGGGATGGAGGATTTTGTAGTATATTGTGATGCATCGATTTTGGGGTTGGGTGCGGTGTTGATGCAGAGGGGTCATGTGATAGCATATGCATCGAGGCAGCTGAAGCCTCATGAGACAAGATATCCCACGCATGATCTAGAGTTGGGGGCAGTAGTGTTCGCCCTCAAGATTTGGCGCCACTACTTATATGGGGTTCGATGTACGATATATACGGACCATAAGAGCTTGAAGTACTTGATGGATCAGCCCAATCTAAACATGCGTCAGAGGAGGTGGTTAGATGTGGTCAAGGATTATGATTGTGAGATCCTGTACCACCCGGGCAAGGCCAACGTGGTGGCCGATGCGTTGAGCCGCAGGGCGGAGAGCACTCCATTGCGAGATGTATGTTTGAGATTGACCATGATAGCTCCGGTATTGGATGCCATTCGTGGGGCACAGGCCGAGGCTGTGCAGCCGGAGATGCAGAAGAGGGAACGGGTCGTTGGTTTGGTTTCAGAATTCGTTACGGATGGGCGAGGGCTTATGACTTTTCAGGGTCGGATTTGGGTACCGTTCGTGGGTGGTACGCGCACTTCCTTGATGGAGGAGGCTCATCGGTCGAAATTTTCGATCCATCCGGGGGCTACGAAGATGTATTTGGATTTGAGGAGAGAGTATTGGTGGCCCTGTATGAAGAGGGACGTCGCGTGGTTCGTTGAGAGGTGCTTGACCTGCCGTAGGGTTAAGGCCGAGCACCAGAGACCGCATGGCAAGTTGCAGCCATTGGAGGTTCCCGAATGGAAATGGGAACAGATCACTATGGATTTCATCACCAAATTGCCTAGAACTGCCAGGGGAGTTGATGCAATTTGGGTGATTGTGGATAGGTTGACGAAGAGCGCTCACTTCCTTGCCATCAGTGAGAGTTCTTCAGCAGAGAAGTTGGCAGAGTTATATGTGAGAGAAGTGGTATCTCGGCATGGGGTGCCGATCTCGATTGTTTCAGACCGTGATGTGCGCTTTACTTCCAGATTCTGGAAGAAATTTCATGAGGAGTTGGGTACTAGATTGCATTTTAGTACCGCATATCATCCCCAGACAGACGGTCAGAGTGAGCGGACGATTCAGACGCTTGAGGACATGCTTCGAGCATGTGTGTTGGATTTTGGGGGTAGCTGGGATGCGTATCTACCTTTGGCAGAGTTTTCCTACAACAACAGCCATCATTCGAGCATTGGTATGCCACCCTTTGAGCTGTTGTATGGTAGGAGGTGTCGGACCCCCATTTGCTGGGGAGAGGTCGGGCAGAGAGTGATGGGCAGTACCGAGATCGTGCTTCAGACGACAGAGCAGATTCAGCAGGTCAGACAGAGGTTGTTGACCGCCCAGAGTCGACAGAAGAGTTATGCAGACAGACGCCGGTCAGAGCTTGAGTTTCAGGTCGGTGACTTCGTTCTCCTGAAGGTCTCTCCTTGGAAAGGGGTGATTCGATTCAGGAAGAGGGGCAAGTTGGGGCCCCGGTATATTGGGCCATTTCGCGTGATTGCGAGGGTAGGCCGGGTAGCCTATCGTTTAGAATTGCCAGCAGAGTTGGGGCAAATCCACGACACTTTCCATGTGTCGCAATTGAGGAAATGTATTGTCGATGAGTCGGCAATAGTTCCATTAGAGGATATTCAGGTGGATGCGAGCCTGAATTACGCCGAGAGACCAGTAGCCATCAGAGATCGGAAGATCAAGGTTCTGAGGAACAAGGAGGTACCTTTGGTGTTGGTTCAGTGGCAACACCGGAAGGGATCAGAGATGACCTGGGAGCCGGAGCGCGAGATGCGGGCTCAGCATCCGGAGCTATTTTAGAGCGAGACTTCGAGGGCGAAGTCTAATCCTAGTGGGGGAGAATTGTAACAGCCCGGATCTCCAGGTATCTTATTGTTTTGATATTTTTGAGTTTTGAGAAGGGACTCGGCGAGTTGGAGCTCAGACTCGCCGAGTAGGGTCGCGATTCTGGGCGCAGGATTCGTTCGGACTCGGCGAGTCCAGGATATGGACTCGGCGAGTCCACGCTGTTTAATGAAACCCTAATTTCTCGGGTTTGGGACCTATTTAAATGGCCTTATGGCCGTCATTTGCATCCATCAGTCCATAGAGAGAAACCCTAAAAGTGCTTTAGCGATTTGAGAGTGAAAGGAGGCATTTCTTGACATTTGTGTGTTGTTTAGCAAAGAAGAAGGAGGCTCTAGCCAAGAGGAGGCAAAGGGGGCTGCTATTTGGTGGATTGGAAGCTTGACCCTTCAATCTAAAGGTATAATTTCGACTCATCTCCTGTTTTGTGAAGTATAACCAATTTTAGGGTTTCTTGTGGCCTTGTTGAGTTGATTTGATGGCCAATTAGTCCCATGCTAGTGATGAGACTTCGGATCTGGATCCATAGAGGTCCAGAAAGTCTCATTCCTCAAGCTTTATAGAGAACAATGGAGGTCATGACCTTGTGTAGTGAGATTTGTTGAAGATTCTTCATAATTAGTCATATAGAGGTTGTTAATGCATCAAGGCTAGGACTTTACGTGATGAATCAGTCTAGGAGGGCCAGATCTATGAATTGTTGAAGTAGATCTGACCTTAGAAGCAAGTTTGAGTGATTGCATGGAATGGACTCGCCGAGTCCGATGAGCAGACTCGGCGAGTAGCTTGAAGATTGCCTTGGACCGGCCAGAGAGTGGTCCAGACGAGTCAGGAGTTGACCCAGTGAGTCAGGGCGAGTTAGAGAGGATTGTCATGTGATCTGAGTCGAGCTGGGACTCGCCGAGTCGTTCTTGAGACTCGGCGAGTTGAGTCGGGGTGGTCCCGCGATTCTTCCAGGTGGAACTCGTCGAGTCAGGGGGGAGTACTCGACGTGTAGAAAGGGAATCCTAGAGAGTTGGTGAGAACGTCTAGACTCGCCGAGTTGCCACGGGCACTCGCCGAGTCCGGTCAAAGTTGACCGTTGACCGTTGACCGTTGACCTGTGTTGACTTCTTAAGGATAGTCAACCTTAGAGATAAAAGTGTTAATTAGAGTCTTGTGATGTTATAGTAGGAGTAGAGCTCGGAGGATCGAGTACGAGGGATTTCCAGAGATCGTGAGATACTGAGACACGCGAGGTGAGTCTTCTCACTATACTTTACCTTGAGTAGGTAACCAGAGTTATGTGATCAGAGTATTTGTATGCTATATGTATGTGTTGGGTTGTACTGCATTATTTCTATGTGATTTATGTTGTGCATGCTTATAGAGTTGGAACCGGAAGGTTCCTAGAGTTAGAACCTGAGGGTTCACAGAGTTTGGGTGCACGGACCCATAGAGTTATAGCCTCGAGTGGCTAATATGTGTTTATGTGGTATTTTGGGGAACTCACTAAGCTTTGTGCTTACAGTGTTAGTGTTGTTTGTTTCAGGTACTAGTGATGACCGTGGGAAGGCGCCGGCTTGATCTGTACACACGCAAGGGATTTTTATGTGATATGATCTTGGGATTTTGTATGACGTGAATTGAAGATTTAAACTTGATGTTTTATGAAAATTAAGAGAGAAATGCTTTTATAAATTGTTTAAAATAAATTTTAAAATTTTCAGTGTTACAGAACTTGTGGGTCAAGGAGAATTATAGGAGGAGCTGGAGGAAGTGAAACATGATTTCCATTTCCACAATCCAGTCGTGGAACATCATCTTCATCTGGAAAACCTTTTCCAATGGATTCAATAAGACCATAGTCAAAACGGGAGAAATTCTAGTTAATTGATTCGAATCCTTAATATAACACCCAAATGAAATATCAAGTCTAGGACCCAACACAATATTCTACAATTTGGAAGAGGGATGTCGTAATCCGAATTGCAGAACATTTGAAGGTAGGAAAATGACGATTTACCAATTTCCACCATGAAAAACGAAAAAGGGAATTTAAGTTTTAAATGAATTGAAACTCCTAGATCCTTTGAGATTCATTGAACTTTTCAATGGCATGTTTAAATCTTGATTGTGCCCTTCGTTTGTAACTGGGATGCCGAGGTTCACAAACAAGTTGTGGATAACCACACAAATATACATGGTGCCCCCAATGTTACAGTCATCTAATCGACGTTCCGGTTAACCACACACGCTCCATCAATATATGACAAACATCAAGTCACCCTTTGCCACCTTTTCTTAGAGCCCAATTAGTGTGTCGGTTAACCACACACGCTCCACTAACGTCTTAGCAAGGGTACAAAGCATAATTTCATGGAATAGCAACAACTCCATATTTTTCCTAAAGTAACTAAGATTTGGGAATTTACAAAAGTGTTTAGCTACTTCGTATTTCATTATACTTATAATGGAAAGTTGTGTCCTATCCTACCCGTTCAGCTAACGACCCTCCACTAGTTAAGAGTGCGGTGGGGAAGGGTAGATACCCAATGGCGGTTATTTTACAGGAAGCTTCCTTAAACACCCCTTAGAGACCAGCTTCATGAATGAGGCGTACTAACGGTAAGACTGACTCTTTACTCATACATATATAGTATTAGACCTTTAATTTTATATATAGTACAAGGGTGTATTGTACACTTTTTAAATACAAGGTGGTCTAATTTAATAATTTATACTTTTACTTCAATTAAATATAAACTATATCATTATGGATTTATTAACTCTCTTTTAATTATACATTAAATTGACTTAATAAAACCACAAGGGTGTAATTTGAGCTTTTCAAAAACTAGGGTTTTAGAATTTAATATTTCAAAATTAAACTTTTAATCAAAATTTTGAATTCCAAAACTTGAGGGCAAGTTTTGAAACTTTTCAAAACACATAGGATCAAATAGCAAACAATTTAAATCAAACATTTAATTTAATGATTATCTGAATTTGACCGATTCCTTTTATTCACACGATAATTCACCAAATAATTCAAATAATCAAATTTTATCACATAAGGAATTTATTATTCAATTAATTGGTAGTATCTTTTGTTTTGGTAAGGATAATTACATAATAATAAAAAAAATCGGATTTTGTTAGTCAAAAACAGTTTTGGTAATTATTCTTCAGCAAAACAGCAAGAAATCCCAAGATTTCCTCTGTCCGACAGTCCAACTCGCCGAGTTCCCAGTGTGGACTAGTCGAGTTCACATTGAGACTCGTCAAGTTCGTCAGTCAGAGGGCCAAAAACCAAATTTCAAAGCATGAATGAACATACAAGGCATCAATACAATAGAAACCAATCAAGGCTCTGATACCACTGATGGGATTTATACAAAAGAACAGCCTATGTGCTCATGCAAACCCTAAGGCTTGGATATAGGTTTCTCTATTGTACATGCAATTCATCCAAGACTTATGAACCCTAGATCTATCATACATATTTCGAAATTATCATATAAAATCAGTTCTAGATGATTACCTCTTCAAGAATGGCTTGAATCTTCTTGTCTTGGAGCTTAGAGTCACAAATGTCACTCCTCTAATGGCTTACAACCACCACAAGCAAGAGAATGATATTGGAGAGAGGGGATGAGGCACAATTTCGGCTATGAACTCTTCTATGGTTTCCAGTCAGCCAAAATCTGATGCCCTAGGGGTTCTATTTATACTTGTGTTGCTAGGGTTTCAATCAAAACCCTAATGGACAACTTAAGCCATAACCAATCCAAGGAACCTTCTAGAATAGGGCCCTTATGGCCGAAATTAAGATGGACAATCCTTAATTTCGTCCATGCCTAGTCCACAAGGCTTCTCAGCCCAATATTCAACTATCACACAATTGACAGTTCTAGTCCCCTTTATTTAATTAATCTCTTTTAGCCACATGATTAATTCTTTCCAAATATTAATTAAACTATATGATTTCTCCTTTAATATATTATTCATATAATATATTAATAAAACATAAGAACCTCTCTTTCTCCTTGAATCATCCTATCAAGTTGCTTTAGTGAAGGCAACCCAAAAGGACCATGCACAACCGGGTCAAGTACATATGAAATATAGTTACGAGCTTAGACACTAATCCAACATAATATCTAACGAAACACCTCCTCGGCTCCCCTAGGTTCCCAACCTCACTGAATCGCCCCACTAACTCACCAGAGCATATCCTAGGCTCTCCTAGGTTCCCAACCCACCCAGTCCTCAACTGCTGAAAGATTCCCAGTAATGTCAACTAGCTACCTTATGAATATAGCCACAAGCAACAGAGATCAGATAATCTGTCGAGTAACAGACTCAATCCTAGAATAGTTAGACTCAAACAAGAGTTGCGCAATAAGGAGAAATCAATCACTCTGAGCTTATCCAGCCTGTGCCACATATAACCTAGCATATTCACTTAGTAGCTAGCTCACATTGCTAAAAGCCACACAAAGCACAAAACAAGCAGCATTCGGACAACGGAAAAAAAAAACCAACATATTCCAATAAAACAATTCTATCTATACATACAATTCACAATCAGGTGACTCCTGTCACTATTCTCATCATAGGCTCACCCTAGAAAAATCTCCGACCCACAAACTATCATAGAACATTTGGCCCACATAACACAAGTCGCGTTGTCCACATCTATACATCCTTATTGTCGGCTGCCTTATGCATGCAAATCATACAGAGAACAGGATATAAAAGACTATCGAATAATAGATTCTACCTTAAGACCACAACAAAACAAGGAATAGGAAATAATGCCTAATCAATTATTCTAAGGCTATAAGATCCTAACCGTATACAATTTTAAATGCATGCACGTAGTAATTACTAATACCAATAATCATTCTTATTCTAGCATGGCATCAAATATTCCCAAGGCTACATGCACCAAATATCAGGCCAATCTATTGATGACTACTCAACACTAGCATGTAAGTCTACCAGCTGACACAACATATACAAGTATCTCCACTAGCCTTATCTAGCATGCGACTCACAGATTCATAATCAAACTATAACAGATAACAAATGTGGGTATTCTGGGGAAACTTACTTCAGCTCGACCGATTGCATGCACCACACACTTTCTTATCTTATAAATTCTTTCCTTAAAACATTTTTCTTTTGAAAACTTAACAGATCCTCAGTTTGAGTTCAGGCACACCTGAAAGTATGTTTGAATCCCTCAAACCAAGTCTCTGATACTTACTTCTAACGTCCCGAAAATCAAGGGTAAAAATTTCATTTTTAATATAGCTAAAACATTGAAACCATTTATTTTATACATTTTAAATCATCATTAAGTAAAACATTTATCAGAGTTTATCCCAAAATCATTCATTGCAGAAACCATAGGTGTGAGCCATGTGATCAATCTGAGCCCTGCTCTTCCAAATCGATGATACCTGAAACCAAAACTGTAAATCGTAAGCACAAAGCTTAGTGAGTTCCCCAAAGCATACCCCACACACAATCCACATATCATATTAGCTATAAAAGTTATCTCTACCACATAACATATACCATATTAGCTATGATAGTTATCTCTACCACATACCACATATCATATTAGCTATAAAAGCTACCTCTACCACATAACACATATCATATTAGCTATAAAATATATCCCTACCATTAGCCAGAAAGTCTATCTCTACCATTAGCCGTAAAGGCTATCTCTACCATTAGCCATAAAGGCTAGCTCTACCATTACCCAAAAAGGCTATCTCTACCACTAGCTCTAAAAGATATCTCTACCATGTATCACTGCATAAATATGCAACACCTCTACACAGAAAGTATACCAACTATCATAAAATCGGTTGGCCTTGGTGCCTTAGACCCATTGGTATGGTGAGAAGACTCACCTCACACTGCAGAAGCTTCCCAGAAGAATTCCTTAGCTCTACCCCGCCATCTTCCCGAGCTATCACTACCAATCAAAATACCAACTAGCAATTCATACCAAAATCCTTAATCCATGCATGGGGTAAAATGACCATTCTACCCCAGGCCTAGTATGATCCAAAACTAAGGCCCCATCCTAAAACAAAAACCCAACACTATAATGTCCATAAGTCCTTTACTGGCCAAATTTCCAAATTGGGCCCAAAACCAATAGTCCACGAGGCCCAATTACCAAAAATTCCTTAAGACCCAATCTATGGCCCAATTTTCCAATTTGGGCTCAAAACCATAATGGGCCTCCACAAATAAATATCAACCCCAAAACCTGATGGCCCATTAGGGCCCAAAACACTAAGTCCAAAACCATAAAATCCATAAACGCCCATGAATAGCCCAATTTTCCAAATTGATCCCACGCTCGTTATTGGGCCTTAACCTAAGATCCAATCCGTCAAATAGTTCAGAACACAACCACTCTAATGGTCCATTAGGGCCCAACAATCTACGACCCAAATAGATGGCCCAAACCCGAAACCCATCCTGGCTGAGTAAGGAGGGCGTACCCAGCAGTATGCTACACGTACGCGCTTAATGGTTTGTACGCTGCATGTACTAGATTGTACGCCCAACGTACTACCCTCTAGCCTCACTTCTGGCATTAATCACTTAATGCTTTAAGTCATAAGTCCAAACCGCAGATCTGACTCCCAAATAATGTCTAAACCCATAAAGTCACTGACCTGGTGACTTTGCATGCCCCCATAAGACCAAATAGCATTCTACTTTCATGGAAATGGCTCAAACTCCAACATAGATGGTCTTAAACTCTAAAGATGCCAACTTTGTGGACCTTGAACCTTAGAAACACTAATAGGGGCAACTCAAAGCTCCTGGAATGAAATCAAGACCACTAGATCTCATACTTGGGACCAAAATGAACAAAAAATCACAAATGGTAGATCGAAGAGATGAATGATCAAGTTCCAAGCTTTATCCCTACATCAAGCTGAGAATAAGTCCTAAAAGCCAAATCCATAAGCTCCTCCTTGATTCCCCTCTTTGCAACAAGCTCCATCTTCTTGAAAATGGGCCAAACATCATAAAAATGGACTCCATAAGCTCCAAATGTCACCATGAATGACATATGACGATTTCTAGGGTTTTAGAGGGTGAAGGTTGAGGATATTAGTGTTAGGGTATGAGATAAGGAGCTTAAATAGGGTCCAAGACCATAAAATAGGGTTCTGATCTGACTAGTGTACGCCCAACATAATTATGGTACGCCCAGCGTACTCTGAAGAACATTCGCGACCATCCTAGTCAGTACGCCCAGCGTACTCCAAGGTACGCCCAGTGTAGTTCCGAAGGCCCTAACTTCTTTGTGTACATCTCGTGTACTCGGCTAACCCTAAAAATCACAAGTACGTCCCGCGAACTCTTTGTGTACGTCTCGTGTACTCGGCTAACCCTAAAAATCACGATACTTCCGAAGGCCCTAACTTCTTTGTTATAAGCCCGAGTCTGGTGATCCTTATATCCAATGGAGGTGACAAGAATCACTACATTTCTATTAACTCATACCTTCCTTAAGACCTTCCGAACAAAAGTCCATTTTCCACAAAAACCCAAACTGTCACTTTACCGAAATACCCCTAGACTCCAAAACACGAACTAAACACCCGGATCACTTCTAATGCATCACCCGCACCCAAATGGGCCCAGATCATACCTTTTCAAATGTCCTAATAATTATGATGACCGATATTTGGGCCACATTCTTAGACTAAGAATCGATTCGGAACAAGATGTTACAACTCTCCCCCACTTGAATTAGATTTCGTCCTCGAAATCTGTCCTTCCTTCCTAGTACATCAAACAATCAGATCCATACTTCAACAATCGGAAATAAGTACAACCTCCCCAAGACAACCGATACCATCCCTAAAAGGACCTTCCAACCTGAAAAAGGAACGAACCTAAAATCCTTTAGAATAAACCACCTTTTACCAATAATGGCAACCCGTTCTGAGCCCAAATAATACCGACACCCGACATTCCGAGGGACACAACCGTTACCCGGATCATTTAATGGTCGATAAGAGGCAAAAGGACCAAATCACACTAGACTCTCTTCAATCCTGATTATCTCGATGTTACCAACTGAATGAATTCGCTTACCATGACCGAATGTCGAACGCCTACATTCAGGATACCAGTTTCCTACCTGGTTGTTGAACTGGCTAGCATCCACACACTCGCCCCACGTGAACTCCGAATCGACCTTGTCTAGCAGTACTTTCCCTACCTCCACTCATGACTCTGTCAATCTTTCTGACACATCCAATTATCATAACCCGACAACCTGTCGCCACTAATCCAATACAGTAGTGTGCACTACCCAAATACAATAGTCTTTCGTCATCCCAGTCTCTTTCGTCTTTCCGTTTCTTGATTCCAACATGACGTGGCCCTAGTATTGATGGAACCAGCCCGAGACACATCATGATGGCTTAAGCTACCATCGAACCAAACCCATTCATTACCCCGGTACCCTGCCTTTGATGCCCTTGGCATCCTTATGCTCCCGATTCTCATCTCACTTAAACAAAATCCTGTACTGAACGTGCGTTAACCCCGATTCAGAATCCTTTCCGAAACAAGTCAATACTCCGCTACTACCTCAAGATCCATAATGCACCATAACTTCTGACATCCCTTACCTTATCGATAAATAGATACCCCTAGCCGATCCCCGAGACTATCAGTCTCGCACGCGGTCCAACCACTAGGTTCCCAAGAGATCAAATATTAGGACGACCCAACCATAGCCCTACAGTGTTGTTGGATATAGTGTCTAAGTCCATAACTATATTTGGTATGTACTTGACCCAACCCGGCATGGTCCATTTGGGTTGCACTTCACCCGAACAATTTATGGATAATCTTTTGAGAATAGTATAAGTTATGATTTATTAATATATTATAAGCTCTAATATATTAATATAAAATCATATTATTTAATTAGTATTGATCTATAATTAATCTAGAATTAATTTAGAGATCAAAAGTATGACTAACTAAATATGGGCTCTTGTATTTATATTGGGTGGGGTAATGCTTATTTGGAATGGGCTAGGCTTGTATGGAAAGTCCATGGATACTCCATGGAGCTTTAACACATGGATCTCATGGAAATGATAAGACATGTGTATTACGGTTTACATGGATGTAACCCTAAGCCACCACACTATATAAAGGAGGCTTTGGTTCTTGAAATCACACTAGTTGTGGTGAGTAAAGTAAGAAGGCCGATTTCAAGAAAGGTACTATTCTCTCAAAGTTCCAAGTTTGTGGTGATTTGTGATTTCCATTTAAGGCATCCACACTATTGGTGCTAGGCTCTAAAACTCCAAGCAATCAACTATAAGTACAAGGTAAGTAATTCTAGTAGCTTTATTTGATTCAAGTTCCCCATGCCATGCTAGATAGGATAAGATCCTTGGAAAAATAATTATTTGCATGTATCTTAATCAAACATAGATTCAAGTTTTCTAGGGTTTCATGTACACCATAGGAGTGTTAGAATGCTCAAAACCCATCAGTGGTATCAAAGACTAGGCTTGTTTACTTGATACTTGATGCAAATAGCTTAAAATTTGAATTTTTTGTTCACTGCCGTAGGAACTCGCCGGGTCCATGGGGGGACTCGACGAGTCCATGAAGAAATGCATGCTACTCGTCAAGTCTGTTCATGCACTCGACGAGTAGAGGCTGCAGTGTCCAATTTTTTTGAGTTTTGTTGCTGGAAATGGACTAGAAACATTACCCTAAACTGTTTTGGTGTTATAAAACTTGTTTTAGATGGTGTAATGTTTATGCTAATCCAATTACAATGGCTATTATCAAAAATTACAAGTTTTATGAGTAATTTATGATTCTTGGAATGTTTATATTCATGTTCTTGAACTTATGAAAAAATAGATGATCATAGGAATTGTTTGTAACCTACTTGGTAGTTTAATTCTTGATCATTATGTGTTTTAATGGAGTCCATAACTTGTCCTCAAGTTACGGAAATCCAAAGGTCACACATTAATAAAAACCATTAAAAGAACACTAGAGTTAGAAAAATGAAGAGTCCTCATTTTTAATACTCAATTAAATTCATGAGTTTTAAGAAATGAAAAGTTTTGAAAGTTTACAAAACTTGCCCTCAAGTTTTGGAACAAGTAAAGTCATGATTAAAACTTTAGTTCCAACACTTAGAATTTTAAAAGTTAAAATGCAACCCTTATACTTTATAATATTATAAGTTAATAATATATATATATATATATATATATATATATATATATATATATATATATATATATATATATATGTATAAGATCAAGTCGTCTTACCGCTAGTACGCCTCATTCACCAAGCCGGTCTATAAGAGGGGTATAAGGTTGTTGCCTATAAATTGGCAACTTAATGGGTGTCCACTCTCACCCACCGCTTCCTTGATCGTTGGAGGCTCGTTAGCCGAACGGGTAGGACAAGGACTTATAAATTCTCATTAAAAGTATAACTATAATACTAAAGTAACTAAACCTTATTAAATTCCCAATCTTAGTTATTTTAGGAAAATGTGAATAAGGTGCTAATCCATAAAATTACACTTTACATTTTATTTAAGTCGTTAGTGGAGCGTGTGTGGTTAACCGGCACACTAACTTAAACTTAACAAGGTAGGTAAAGGGTGACTTAATGTTTATCATAGTATCGATGGAGCGTATGTGGTTAACCGGCACATCGATTGAGGGGTAATACATTAAGGGTGCCAATTAATTTGCATGGTTACTTCACACCTTGTTTTGTGATCCTCGGCATCCCAGTCACAAAACTTGAAGGGCAAACTCGAGATTGAAACATGTCATTTAAGAACGTTCAATGAATCTCAAAGAATCTAGGAGTTTCTAAATCAATTAAAACCTAATTAAATATTTCGTTTTTCATGGTGGAAACTGGTGAATCGTCATTCACCTACCTTCAAATACCTTATAGCTTAGATTACAGCATCCCTCTTCTAAGTTATAAAATATTGTGTTCGGTCCTAGCCTTAATACTACATTTGAATGTTTTATTAAGGACTATCTCTAAATCTAATCTAATTTATTCCCCCTTCTTTTTAGATGTCTTCCAATAACAATGCTTCTGGCTCAAACCCTATTAGCTCCTTCTCTCTCATGAATCTGTGTGGGAGATTCATCTTTGATGGGTCCAACTTTACTGATTGGATCAGAAACATCAGGATGGTCACTCGGTATGAGAACAAAGAATATGTTCTCGACAAGGAGCTGAAGGTACCCGAGCCAACTGCTACTCTTGAAGAGCTTGATGAATATGAGGTACATGAAAGAGATGCTACAAAAGTAGCATGCATCATGATGGCCACCATGACAGTCGAGCTCCAAAAGTCCTATGAGGACTATTATCCTTTTGAGATGCACCAGGACTTGATGGATCGCTACCATCAAAGTGCTCGTCAAGAGCGATATAAAATAATCTCCTCCATCATAACAACCCGAATGAAGGATAGTGAACCCATCACGGGCCACATGCAGAAAATGCAACAGTATGTGGACCGTTTACTGAAGTTGAATGTGAACTTCCTCGAGGAGTTAGCAATAGACATCATTTTCCACTCCTTACCATCGTGTTATGATAAATTCCGCATGACATATCACATGAACAAAAAAGAAGTCACCCTCAGCAAACTTCAAGGACTCTTGAAGACCACCGAAAGTGGTCTAAAGGGTAAGTCGGTTGTTACTACTCCTACTCCTACTCCAACTGCGGCCAATGTCTTGGCAATCGGGAATGGCAAAGGGAAAAAGAGAAAGAACTATTCTAAGGGTACCAAGGGTAAGACCCTTGAAGGCTCCTCTTCAAGCAAAACCAAGAAAGGTTTTGTCACTCCTTTTGCTAACCCTAATGAGGTTGAATGCTTCTATTGCCATGAAAAGTCGCTCTAGAAGCGAAACTGCCCAAAGTACTAGCAAGATTTGAAGGATGGGAAAGTAAAACCCAACCATGCAGGTATTTACACTATATTGTCTAATAACTCACCTCATTCTAAGTCTTGGGTCCTTGATACAGGTTATGGTATTCACATATCCTGTGATTTGCAGGGACTAAGAAGAAGTGAGAATGTGGAGCAAGGAAAGATAAACTTGATCATGGGAAACAGGAAAGCTTCACCTGTCACGAAGATAGGAGTTTATTCCTTGTTACTAGATAGTGGGTTTACATTAGACTTGAATAAATGTTGTTATTCGCCAGAAATGGCTAGAAATGTTATTTCCTTTCATGCATTGTATAAACAAGGGTTCACCTTTTATTTTGATAATAAAAATGGTAGTATTGATGCTTTCTTTAATAATGTTCTTTATTTTAAAGCATTACCTTGTGATGGAGTGTATGAAACTGTATCTGTTGTAGATAATCTAGGAAATAATGTATTGTGTATTGAGTCTTCCACTAGCTTAGATAAAGCAGCTTTATGGCATTGTCGTCTTGGACATGTAAGCAAAAAAATGTATAGGCCAACTCCAAAAGGATGGAGTTTTGGAGTCATTTGACCTAAAGTCAGATGATAGTTGTGAATCTTGTTTGCTTGGTAAAATGACAAAATCACCTTTTACTGGTGCTTGTGCTAGGGGTGAAGGTTTGTTGGACCTCATACACACGGATGTGTGTGAACCCTTCAGAGCCGCCATAAGAGATGCTAATCAGTTCTATGTGACTTTTACTGATGATTTTAGTAGATATGGATATGTCTACTTAATCAAGCATAAGTCAGAAACCTTTGAGAAATTCAAAGAGTTTAAGCAACAAGTGGAGAATCAGTTGGGTAGGAACATTAAGATGCTTTCGATCCGATCGCGGTGGTGAGTATCTTAGTACTGAGTTCCTTGACTATCTTAAGGAATGTGGGATTGTCTCACAATTGACACCTCCTAGGACACCACAATTGAATGGTGTAGCTGAGAGGTGCAATCGGACCTTGTTAGACATGGTACGTTCCATGATGAGTCGAGCTTCGCTACCAATCTCATTTTGGGGGTATGCCTTAGAGACTATCGCCCATATCCTTAATCTAGTCCCTACAAAGAAGGTTGCCAAAACACCTCACGAGGTGTGGACTGGAAAAGTTCCCAATCTAGACCACATCAAGATTTGGGGTTGCGAGGCTTTCGTGAGAAGCGAGACTCACGATAAGCTCGAACCCCGAAGCGAAAGGTGTATGTTCATCAGCATCCCACAAAAATCCTTTGGCTACATCTTCTACAGACCCAATGATAATGTGTTCTTTGTATCAAGAAGAAGATTCTTTCGAGAGAGAGAGAGAATTCATGAGCCAAGGAGACAGTGGGAGGCAAATTTACCTTGAGGAAATTCAAGAGTCAAGTGGTGAAGGAACCTCAAACCCTATCCCTCAACCTGAAGAGGAAACTCCTGTTGAGCCGACTAAAGAATCTATACCTCTGAGATGTTCCACCAGAGTTAGGAATGCACCTAAGCATTATTATGGTTTCCAAATTACTGCAGAAGGTGAAACACTTATCAATGATAACACATTGGTAAATCTGGATGAGCCTAACAGCTACACGGAAGCCATGGCAGGCCCTGAGGCTGCTTAATGGAAAGAGGCAATGGATAGCAAGATACAGTCCATGTATGACAATCAAGTTTGGAACTTGGTTGACAATGTACCTAATCGTAAGATAATTGGGTGCAAATGGATCTTCAAGAAGAAGACCGACATGGATGGTAATGTGCACACTTATAAGGCATGACTGGTTGCAAAGGGTTATTCTCAAACTCCAGGAGTTGATTATGATGAGACCTTTTCACCAGTCGCCAAGATTAAATCTATTAGGGTTCTGTTGGCCTTCGCTGCATTTCTTGACTATTAAATATGGCAAATGGGTGTCAAAACCGCTTTCCTTAATGGAAAGTTGGCTGAAGATGTTTACATAGTTCAGCCAGAGGGTTTTGTCAGTACACAGTACCCCAATAGAATGCATAAGCTCGAGAAATCCATTTATGGATTGAAACAGGCACCTCGCAGATGGAATCTTTGCTTTGATGAGAAAGTCAAAGAAATTGGATTTTCAAGAAGTGAAGATGAATCTTGTGTCTATGTCAAGGCTGGTGAGAGTATAGTCAGCTTTCTGGTGTTGTATGTGGATGACATACTACTCATAGGAAATGACATCCCAAGCCTGAAGGAAGTAAAATCCTGGCTTGGGAAGTGTTTCGCTATGAAGGACCTTGGTGAAGCTGCCTATATCCTAGGGATAAGGATTTTGAGAAACAAGAGTAAAAGACTAATTGGACTTAGTCAAAGCACTTATGTGGACAAAGTGTTGAAAAGGTTCAACATGCATAACTCAAAGAAAGGAGAGTTACTCATCTAGAGTAATGCCAGATTGAGTATGACACAAAGCCCTAGTACTGAGGCTGAGATAGTAGAAATGAGTCGAATAACTTATGCTTCAGTTGTAGGATCGATCATGTATGCTATGACGTGTACTCAACCTGATGTAGTCTTTGCTTTGAGCATGGTTAGTAGGTATCAGGGGAGCCCTGGCAAGGCACACTGTACTGCGGTAAAGAATATCCTCAAGTACCTACGGAGGACTAAGGACTGGGTCCTTACCCTCGGTGGGAGTGATGACTTGAGAGTTGTAGGGTACAGTGATGCTAGCTTCCAGACTGACATGGATAATTTCCGCTCTCAGTCGAGATGGGTCTTTACCCTAAACGGAGGGGCAATTACTTGGAAAAGTTCCAAGCAGGAGACAGTGGCTGATTCCACTTGTGAATAAGAGTATATAGCAGCAAGCGAGGCAGCAAAGGAGGCTATATGGCTAAAGAACTTCATCGGAGACCTTGGAGTTGTACCAGCTATAATGGAGCCAATGGAGATTTTCTGTGAAAGCAATAGTGCGGTTGCCTTAGCCAAGGAACCAAGAGATCATGGGAGATCCAGACACATTGACAGAAAATATCACTTCATCAGACATCGAATAGAAGAAGGAATCCTCGTGGCAAATAGGGTATCATCGGATGACAACCCAGCAGATCCCCTAACGAAGGGACTGAAGCGGGTTAAGCATCTCCAGCATGCTCGGAGCATAGGGCTGAAGGATGATATTAGTTTTAGTAGTTAGATAATCTTGAAATTTGTAAAATGTAATTGACATTTGATGATAAATAAAAGTTGTTATTTATGAGTAAAGTGTTGCTATCTCTTGTCAATCGTTTACTATTATTTCTTTTTGCATGTTTTGACTTCCAGAATAATTGTGTTCTGGTTTATATCATATTATTCAAACTCTCCACAGTCGGTCATATGTTGGAAATAGATATGAATCAAGACTGTCATGGGTTATCTTGTAGAGGTCTAAGATGTTAGACAAAGCGGGGCTACAACAATCATGAGTGCTCATAAGTTCTGAGTATTGGATTCAACCCACGCTCACTTATATCATTTCATGGAATTTATCTCGAGTGATCGTGAGACGATAATATCATATAAGTCTTCAAACCTAGAGATATGATTTGTTGCCTATGAGTTGGTTATGCATTGATTGCACGAAAATGCATTGGTAACTCGATGTTATAAATCGTGCTTTTGTGTGTAATTCAACAAGTAGTAGAGCAAACATATGAGTCGAAGTGTATCTATTCCTTCTAGGATTAGAAGCGATATCTGGGCCCCTCGATGATTTTTTTTGACCTATGTATCGGGCCCGGTCATAAGTAAATTGATGTGTTCAATTAAGTTCTATGTCAAACAAATCGGAAATTGGATTTGTGTATAGATCTATACGGAGATGACACCCCACACCTGAGCTGTTCGCTACAGTTAAACTAACTCAGTCTAGGGTGATGAAAACCTTATAATCAAAAATCAAAACCGGCGTCCAACAACGCCAAGACAGGCGAAATTGTCATTATTTAGTATGGTTATGACGGCTCACTTAGAGGAATTAACGTTATGAAGTTTACGGAAGACCATTCTCTTTTCTCTTGGGTTACTCGGAAACATTATCGCACTAGTAATCAACCTCGGGGGTTGGTATGGCAGCTTTCTCTTTTACAAACAACATTGGTTTGGTTGGGAACATTCTCTTTACATGCTCTTTACATTCTCTCTACATTCTCTTTACCCTTTTAGTCAAATAAACAATAACATACATGCATTAACACAAGATCTGACACAAACACACTAAACAGTTTGCAGAAAATATAGGATTTTCTGGTGATTTTCAAAGTTATACAAATCATTTTCACAAACATGCTTATGAACTCACCAACATTTTTATGTTGATCGTTTTCAAAATAACTTGTATTCTGAGGAAATAGTTGAAGCAGAATTATCAAAACAAACTAGTGGATATTGTGTTATATTTTGTTTCATCATACTCTTACTGTTTTGGCATGTAATATTCAAATATAATACTCGATGTAAACAATGAATGTTGTTATATTACATATGTGATGATGATGATGTGATGTTTCAATTATATTCACTATAATGATATTTCAAGATGAAGTCACGCACAAGCCCCCGGACGTTTCCGCCGTCTGGTTTGGGGGTGTGACACACATATCATATTAGCTATAAAAGCTACCTCTACCACATAACACATATCATATTAGCTATAAAATCTATCTCTACCATTAGACATAAAGGCTATCTCTACCATTAGCCGTAAAGACTATCTCTACCATTAGTCATAAAGGCTATTGCTACCATAGGCATAAAGGCAATCTCTACCATTAGCCATAAAGCCTATCTCTAGCATTAGCTGTAAAAGCTATCTCTACCACGTATCACTGCATAAATATGCCACAAACCTCTACACAGAAAGTATAGCAACTATCTTAAAATGGGCCGACCATGGTGCCTTAGACCCATTGGTATGGTGATAAGACTCACCTTGCACTCCAGAAGCTTCCCGCATGAATTCTTTAGCTGCTACCCCACCAGCTTCTCGAGCTGTCACTGCCAATCAATATACCCAATTAGCAATTGGGCCCCATACCAAAATCCTTAATCCATGCATGGGGTAAAATGACCATTCTACCCCTAGCCCAATATGATCCAAAACTAAGGCTCGATCCCAAAATAAAAGCCCGACACTATAATGTCCATAAGTCCTTTACTGGCCCAATTTCCAAATTGGGCCCAAACCCAATATTCCACGAGGCCCAATTACCAAAAAATCCCTATAACCCAATCCATGGCCCAATTTTCCAATTTGGGCTCAAAACCATAATGGGCCTCCACAAATAAATATCAACCCCAAAACCTGATGGCCCAATAGGGCCCAAAACACAAAGTCCAAAACCATAAAATCCATAAAGCCCCATGAATGGAAAAAATTTCCAAATTAAGCCCACGCTTCTTATTGGGCGTTAACCTAAGATCCAATCCTTCAATTAGTCCAGAGCAGAACCACTTTGTTGGTCAATTAGGGCCCAACAATCTAGGACCCAAACAGATGGCCCAAACTCGAAACCTATCATGGCTGAGTAGGGAGGGCATACCCAGCAGTATGTTGCGCGTACTCGCTTAATGGTTTGTACGCTGCGCCTACTGGATTGTACACCCATCGTACTACCCTCTAGCCTCACTTCTACCACTAAGCACTTAATGCTTTAAGTCATAAGTCCAAACCACATATCTGAGTCCCAAATAATGTCTAAACCCATAAACTCACTGACCTGGTGACTTTGTATGCCCCCCATAAGACCAAATATCATTATACTTTCATGAAAATGGCTCAAACTCCAACATAGATGGTCTTAAACTCTAAAGATGCCAACTTTGTGGACCTTGAACCTCAGAAACACTAAGAGGGGCAACTCAAAGCTCCTGGAATGAAATCAACACCACTAGATCTCATACTTGGAACCCAAAATGAACAAAAAATCACAAATGGTAGATCTAAGAGATGAATGATCAAGTTTAGAGATATATACCTTCATCAAGCTGAGAACGAGTCCCAAAATCCAGATCCATAAGCTCCTCCTTGATTCCTATCTTTGCAACAAGCTACGTCTTCTTGAAAATGGGCCAAACATCCCAAAAATGGACTCCATAAGCTCAAAATGTCACCATGAATGATATATGAGGATTTGTAGGGTTTTAGAGGGTGGAGGCTGAAGATATTAGGGTTCGGGTATGAGATAAGTGATGGGTTTCGAGCAAAACATCAGTCCTATGGTGTACATGCAACCCTAATAGCTTTTGGATGTAGTTTTTCTAATGAACATGAAATTGAATATCCAAAGCTATAAACCCTAAATCTATCATATAAGAACTGAAATAAGGGTTTAGTAATTACCTTTGATTGTTATATTGCAATAACAATCGATTCCTTGCTTTGATTGGCTTCAGAAAGCTTAGTGTCTCAAGTGTTGCACCTCTAATGGAGTCACAAACACCACTAAGCAACTTGGATGAAGAGGGGAGAGAGGGGAGGCACCATAAACGGCTGGAAACCCTAAAGGAAGTGTTCACCGTGTTTTTGGTGCACAAGGGTCCTTTATATACATTTAGGCTATTAGGGTTTACAACTAGGAAACCCTAATCTGGGTGCTTAAGCCCTAAGCAGCCCATGGACTCCTTTAACATATCCCTTGGACGAATTCTTTATGGGCTTCCCATAGAATTCGTCCAACCTATATTATTTAGGTAATCCATAGGCCAATTGCAATTATCTTATAATTATAAATCCAACCCCGTAAGTTTAATTAATCTCTTTTAGCCACAAAATTAATTATCAATTAATTCTTGACTAATATTAATTAAACAATATGATTTCTCCTTTAATATATTATTGTCATAATATATTAATAAATCATATTTAAACCTTTCTCTCCTTAATTCATCCAACATATTGCTATGGTGAAGGCAACCCAAAAGGACCATGCTCATAATCGGGTCAAGTACATACCAAAATAGTTAAGGACTTAGACACTAATACAACAGTCTCCCACTTGGATAAGTCTAATAACTATTTTCCATATGACTTTAGAACCTGATCAGCAATCGTAGCTTTCAAAAGCCGCTGTCAACTCTGATCTTATCAGATAGCGTTTCCTTTAGATAAGGGATTATATATTCCTCCATTCTCAAGATATCGTATAGACACAAGACATGAATTTCAATCATTCTCTGTATATTGTTTCCCGACTTCCGATTTATGACGACTGACAACAAACCACAATTGAACACATCAACTTAGTCCCGACTTGGCCAAGCACTTAGGTGTTATCACTAAACCATCGAGGGGCCCACAAATATTGCTTTTTTCCCACTTTGGGTAAAAGGAATGGATAAACTTTGACTCATATGCTTGCTTGCATTGACTGATCGAATCACACACCACAATAAGTTTTATAACACCAAGTTACTGGTGCGCTTACTTATTATCAATGTGCAACCGACCAACAAATAGCAACTCACACGTATCGGTTTCAAAAATATACAATATTATCGTCTCACTAATCACTCGTGATAAATCCATGAAGTGATCCAAGTGAGCGTGGGTTTAATCCTATACTCTAATCTTATCAAAGCACTCATGAACCTTGAAGCAAACTTGTGCTATGTCTAAACTCTTCAGACAATCTACAGACTCCTCATGACAGTCTTCCTTCATACTTACTTCCAACGTATGACCGACTGTCGAGGTTCGAATAACCCAGTTATTCTGGAAGTCAAAACATGCAAACTAAAACACAACAATAACACTTAATCCTATATGGCCCCAAACATGTGGGAGTAAATAAAACACTTTTGTTTAAACTGTTGGGTTTTGAGCAATCTAACACTTCCTAAGTGTGCATGCAACCCTAATAAACCTTGGATCTATGTTTGTCTAAATACATGCAAAATAATAATTTTCCAAGGTTCATAACCTATCTAACATGGCATGGGGTACTTTTTAAACATAAAAGAATTAGATGAGATTACATACCTTTTGATGATGAGTTTGAATCCTAAGGAGTTTGAGGGCCAAGCACCAATAGTGTGAATGCCTCAAATGGAATCACAAATCACCACAAACTCTTGGAAAACTTTGAGAGAGTGTATACACACTATAAAATCGTCCACACACTAAGTCTCACACACTAGTGTCACTAGTGGCTATTTCATGCAACATAAGCATGCTTATATAGTGTACATGATTAGGGTGAAACCCTAATAACCCATGACCTTTCCTTTTCCAAGGATCCATGGGTTAAAAGCTCCATGGATCATCCATGGACTTCCATACAAGCCTAGCCCATTAAAAAATGAGTGTTAGCCCACACTATATAAAACCAATAGCCCACAATCTAATTAGTCTTCCTTTTAATCTATAAATTAATTCATAATTAATTTAAGACTAAGACTAATTAAAGAACATGACTTCATATTAATATATTATAACTTATAATATATTAATAAACATATGTGTATAACTCTCATAAAATTATCCATAAATAGTTTGGATGAAATGCAACCCAAATGGACCATGCCGGGTCGGGTCAAGTATATACAAAATAAGTTATGGACTTAGACACCTTATCCAACAGACTCCCACTTGGATAAGTCTAATAACTATATTTGCGTATGTTACTTCAGGAACCAACTAGCAATCGTAGCTCTCGAAAACTCCGTTGAACTATGAAGCGCCATTTTAGATAAGTGATCCTATAATCCTCTGTTCTCATGATATCAGCCGGACAAATACATGGAACAACGTCGTACTTATTGTCCAGCAGTTTTTTTCCCGATTTCCGATTTGTTTGACAAAGAACTTAATCGAACACATCAATTTAGTTCTGACCGGCCGGTACATAGGTCACAACAAAATCATCGAGGGGCCCAGATATCGCTTCTATTTCTAGAAGGAACAGATAAACTTCGACTCATATGCTTGTTCTACTACTTGTTGAATTGTACACAAAGGCATGTTTTATAACATCAAGTTACTGATACGTTTACGTGCAATCAATGCACAACCAACTCATAGGTAACAACTCATATCTCTAGGTTTGAAGATTTATATGATATTACCGTCTCACGATCACTCGAGATAAATTCCATGAAGTGATACAAGTGAGTGTGGGTTTGTTCCAATACTCATAACTTATGAGCACTCATGAATGTTGTAGCAACCATTGCTATGAATAAACCCATTTAGCCATCTACAAACTCGATTCATGACAGTCTTGATTCATACCTACTTCCAACATATGAACGACTGTGGAGTGTTTAAATAACTTAGTCATTCGGAAAGAATAACCTAGCTATTTTGGAAGTCAAAACATGCAAAGTGAAACACAATAATAATCGAATCCAATATGGTCTCAGAACCCTTTTGAACATAAATAGAACCGCCTTTTATTTATCACCATATTGATTACACATTATTCATTGTATAATGTTTCAAAAAATCAACTTAAGACTTGAATAAAAACAACAGTCGTCCCATGCTCCTGGCATGTACACTTTGTTTTTCTAAACAATAGTTATGCCATACTCCAAGTATGCACACTATGTTTGTCTATGATCCTTACATTGTGATGTAGATCAATTGAACATGATTCCAATGATACTCATTTCACAATCCCAAATCCTTATTGTAAATTTGAGAATCCCTGATTCCTATCATTTACCAAAAAAAAAACCCTTAGATTTTAAACTTTTATGCAATGTTCCTCTTGTAATGATTATTCACAAAGTCACCAAAACCTTGTCACCAGTCATTACAGAGTATTCCAAAGAAGGTCAACCTCTATGGAACGGAAGTCTCATATTCAAAGTACATTGCTTTGAACATCCTTCTTGCATTAAGGTTTTCTAATCTTACATAGATTGAAAAACTTCCACCTGTGGAGACATTTCCATAGTCTCATTTTGACTATCACTTCCGAACAAGAGTTACTTCTTTTCAGAATATGTCAATATGGTCCTTTCCGACAACTTACATCATACTTCCAACTTTCCTGAGCAACCAATCTTTGGCGAACCTCAAATTGTCCTTGACAATTGCTTAATCACTTTTGTTATATCCAGTTCTAGACTTTTCCCTTCTCAATGCCTTAAGCATTGGGAAAATTTAGAAAAGATGAATATTATAGCACATGCAATCGATCCTATATCCGAAGCATATGGGACACGATTCATGATGTTTGACATAAAGACATGATACTAGACCAGTCTCTTGCTACAATATTTTTTATTTGCCATGTTTTCAAAATTTAACTATGAAGAGGGATGCCGTAGTCATAGTTGAATTTTGAGAATGCAATATATATAGAATTTCCTTAAGTCGAACCATTCAGACATAAAATTCATATATATGTCCTTGACTAAAGATGATTAAAATCTTAATCTAAGCTTTAGAATTGAAATGAAGTATAATTTCCTCTCCCTTAATTATAGCAAAACAACTTTCAACCCCTGCAACTTCACGAATTGAAACTTTGTTTTCTATAATTAACATTGCTAACTTGCAACACTAAACGTAATAATCATGCTCCCACTAACATGATGACTATCAGCATAACACTTATGCTCCCATTAGCTCTGACATATTTCCAGATTTCTGCTAGACTTCTGAAATTTAGATTCATACACCCTTTCTTAGATAGCTCACATTTGTGTCTAAAAAATTTTCAGAACTATGAAAAGGGATACTGTAATCATAGTCTTAATTGCTTAGGCATTTGCCATTTCTCATAAGTCCATGTTAGTGTGCCGGTTAACCACACGCGCTCCACTAACGACTTTTGAAAATTCAAATAACACAATTGATATCTATGTAAAATCTACTTAGTGAAAGTGTTTCCTCACCATCATTTTCATGAATCGGAGAGAAACCTTATGACACTTAGATTTTATAGTGTTTGAGTTCCTATCCATGTGAATTTGTCAAAACCATAATCACAAGATAAGGTTAGTGACAAATTCAGCCTTACATGGATTAAACTTGTTCAATCTTAGTTTCTTGTCACCTTGGTAGCACAAGGCCCACCAATGCTTCCAAGTTGAACTCTGATAACTTACATGCAAATTCAACTTATTTGAAGTAGGTACAGAAATAAGAATTATGTCAACACGATAGGTTGCAAACCTTAAGTCGTGTGTTAGTGATAAATTACAAGTTTTACTCTTGATTAAACCTTGAAACTCTTTCAGGATCTTTAAGGCTCCCACAGTCCCCTTGACATATAAGTTTCCCCAGTCAAGAACCATTCCTTAACAAAACAAATATTCAAGGGACAATGCGGATTCTTATCAAGACTAACACTTCACACAATTGGTCTTAGTTGGTCTTTGTCTCATCCAAGACATCACAACTTACCAATCTCAAATGTACAAGAGTAGAAAACATTTTATTCTTACATTTGACAAGTGTTAATAAATCTTCCTTTATGTCACTCAAAGTTACAATCTTGAAGTATGACTCTAAGAATTGTTTTGGAACGAAGTATGACTCATCTTCTTGATTTTAACCAATCCAACAATTCATGACCTCTCTTCTTAGCCAAAACAATGCACTAAGACGTCCTCAGAGTATGAATTGGTGATATGGTTTCATAATCATTAAGATGATCATGAAATACGATACTAAAGTACTCTTCTATCCTTTCATATTTGAGAAACTTTTATCTTTCTGCCTAATTTGATTCTTCTCATTTGTTTTGTCATACATTGTAACCTTTCCAATGTTACAGAATTATACTTAACCTCATAAGTATAATCATATTTACTATTCTTTAGTAAATCATGACAAATCAATCTTTGTGGTGGACCTTGACCAGCGCACACCCAGTGTACCTAATTCCTTAGTCCTAGATTCATAGAGCAAGGATAAAAAATTACACTAAAAAGAGTACTTCGCTCAATGAGAAAATGAGTCCAATTATAAAGGATCAAACCTATGGGACTTAAGGAATAATATAAAAAAAGAGAGGCAAACTTCAATTGACTCACATATACATGTGATCAAAGAATTAGTCTTAATTTTCAAAGATGAAAATTCTCATCCATCATACAATCGTATGATTCCAAGTTTCTGTCCAATTGAAACTTGGGTGATGAAAAACTTTCTTCATTCGGTAAATTTAGACACTTCCACAAATGAAGGAATCAAATCCACTTTCCAATATTGCTATTACTGGAAACATATAAGCAACAATTTTCCACAGATACCATTGTAAGGATATTTTTAAAATAAATAAAATTAAAACCCCTTTTTTTTCTTTTTTTTTTTAAATTTTGCGGAAAAACTTATCCTTACAATCCACATGAAAACCTTGTTGTTATCTATTCATAAGCAATATATTATAACTCTTAAGCAACAGCTCAAAATTCTGATTACCAAACCATGCGATCGAAACCCACCTTCACAATCAGAATCAACATATACTTACTTTAAGCTTCCTATTTGATTTTTAAAACATCAGCATGTGACCATTCACATTATGTAATAAGAATCTCCAAATAGAAACTTAACAGAGTTAGACAGTGGACTTTACCCTAAGTAGAGTCAAACCTCTTGACTTGATCAACCTTATGACCTTTCAGGTGAATAGGGCAGCTTCGCAACCAATGCCCCTTCCTTTGGCAACAAAACACATGGACCCTTTGGTAATGGCACTTGAGACTATCTCAGACTTAGCCTTTCTCTTTACCATTTGGTCAACCGAGTTGGCTATGGCCGATCCCTTTCCATTGGGAAGAGAAATCTTTTCCTAGATATCCAATGCTACCATTGTCAATGTCCATTTAAGACTTGGGAAGTTGTTCTCTTAATCAAATTTGCTTTACTGGTGTTCCAAATCATTGTTGATTCCACAATGCCAAGCAAATAGATAACATCATTAAGGGTCATGTCATAGTCTGTCTCATAGTAGTCCCAAAGAGACTCACTATGTTACTAAGAAAGTGATTGAACATCCAACTTTCTCGAGACTTTGACACCCAACTCTCCCGGCTTGTCAATATGTGACTTTATCTCCAAGATGTGAGCACACATAGACTATGCTTGCCAATAGGGATTGAGTGACTTTAAACTTTTCAAGAACTTGTGGGTGAGGGAGAATAATTGGAGGAGGTGGAGGAGGTGAAGCATGATGTTAAGGGACACCATCTTCAAGAGATTTGGGAAGATCATAGTTGTCTGAACCAGACATCTATAATGGGAGAAAATCAAGTTAGTTGATTCAAAGTCCTTAATATAACACCCAATATGAAATATTAAGGCTAGGACCCAACACAATATTTTATAATTTGGAAGAGGGATGCCATAATCCAAGCTATAAAATATTTGAAGGTAGGCGAATGACGATTCACCAATTTCCACCATGAAAAACAAAATAATTTATTAGGTTTTAATTGGATTTGAAATTCCTAGATCTTTTGAGATTCATTGAACTTTTCAATGGCATGTTTCAGTCTCGAGTGTGCCCTCTCAAATTTTGTGACTGGGATGCCGAGGATCACAAAACAAGGTGTGAATAACCATACCTATTCACTTGGTACCCTTAATATTATCACCTAATCAATGTGCCGGTTAACCACACATGCTCCATTGATCTATGACAAACATTAAGTCACCCTTCATGATCCTTACTAGTCCAAGTTAGTGTTCCGGTTAACCACACACGCTCCACCAACGACTTGGTAAGGTACAAAGTGTGAATTCCATGGGCTAGCACCAAATTCACATTTTTCCTAAAGTAACTAAGATTGGGAATTAAATAAAAAAAATATTTAGTTACTTTATAATATTCATTATACTTTTAATGAGAATTTAAAGTCATTGTCCTACCCGTTCGGCTAACGACCCTTCACCGATCAAGCAAGCGGTGGGTGAGAGTGGACACCCATTAAGTCGCCATTTTAAAGGCAACAACCTTATACCCACCTTATAGACCGGCTTCGTGAATGAGGCCTACTAACGGTAAAACGACTTGTTCTTATATATATATATATATATATATATATATATATATATATATATATATATATATATATATATATATATATATATAATAATTAACCATTAATCTTATAATAGTATAAGGGTAGAATTTTAACTTTTAAAACTTCTAGGGTGTGGAATTAAAGTTTGTGTGAGACTTTACAAATTCCAAAACTTGAGGGCAAGTTTTAAACAATTCAAAAACTTTTGGATATTCATAACTTATGAGTTTTAATTAAGTGTTTTAAAGCTTTTAATGAAGAGTCTCTTGGAAATCCATAACTTGAGGACATGTTATGGAGTCCATAAAACATTTATGGGAAAAACTCTTCAAGAAAGTGTAACCTACAACTTCTTAAAAAAACATTTAAAAGAAAACCTCTTGGAATTCCATAACTTGAGAACAAATTAAGAATTCCATTAAAAAACATTAAGATCAAGAATTAACTAACAAACAATTTGCAAATAATTCCTATGATCTAACAAAACTCATATGAACATGAACATCCACATCAACAATTTCAAGAATCATATGAACACATATAAACTTGAAATTTTGATTATAACTTTGAAATTGGTCCACCATCATCATTACCACATCAAAAACAGGTTTTATGAGTCCAGCCCCCAGAAACCTTAATTTTCAATTTTTAAGCCAGAATAAACCATTATAGCATCAAATACATCAAACAAACAGCCCTACGCTCTAATACCACTGATGGGTTTCGAGCAAAACATCAGCCCTATGGTGTACATGCAAACCCTAATAGCTTTTGGATCTACTTTGTCTAATGAACATGCAATTGAATATCCAAAGCTATAAACCCTAAATCTATCATATAAGAACTGAAATAAGGGTTTAGTAATTACCTTTGATTGTTATATTGCAATAACAATCAATTCCTTGCTTTGATTGGCTTCAGAAAGCTTAGTGCCTTAAGTGTTGCACCTATAATGGAGTCACAAACACCACTAAGCAACTTGGATGAAGAGGGAAGAGAGGGGAGGCACCTAAAATGGCTGGAAACCCTAAAGGAAGTGTTAGCCACGTTTTTGGTGCATAGAGGGCCTTTATATACATGTAGGCTATTAGGGTTTAAAACTAGGAAACCCTAATTTGGTTGCTTAAGCCCTAAGCAGCCCATGGACTCCTTTAACATATCCCTTGGACTAATTCTTTATGGGCTTCCCATAGAATTCGTCCGACCTATATTATTTAAGTAATCCATAGCCCAATTGCAATTATCTTATAATTCCAAATCCAATCCCCTAAGTTTAATTAATCTCTTTTAGCCACAAAATTAGTTCTTTATTAATTCTTGACTAATATTAATTAATAAGGGAAAATGACACAAATACCCTACGAAGTTTCTAGGGTTTACCCGTTGAGTCCCTAAAGTTTTTGTCGGACATTATGGGTCCCAAAACTAGGATATGGCCTGCTCTTTTAGTCCCTGTCAACCTGTAATAGCCGGTTCAGTGACCTTTTAGACCAAAAAAACTTACATTGTGCCTCTATAAAGCCAAAAAAAATTAGGGATCAATATGAATTGAGTGTGAATCAACTTTAGAAGTAAAGGAAAGTTTCCTTTTTGTACAGATTGATCCCCGATCTTATTTTTGGCTTTATAGGAGCACAATGTGAGTTTTTTTTTTTTTTGTCTAAATAGTCACTGAACCGGCTATTACAGGTTGACAGGGACCAAAAGAGCAGGTCATGTCCTAGTTTAGGGACCCATAAAGCCCAACAAAAACTTTAGGGACTCAACGGGTAAACCATAGAAAGTTCGTAGGGCATTTGTGTCATTTTCCCTATTAATAAATCATATTTAAACCTTTCTCTCCTTAATTCATCCTACATATTGCTATGGTGAAGGCAACCCAAAAGGACCATGCTCATAATCGGGTCAAGTACATACCAAAATAGTTATGGACTTAGACACTAACCAACAATAAGGATCTTAAATATGGTCAACGACCCTAAAATAGGGTTCTGGTCTGAATGGAGTACGCCCATCGTAATTATGGTATGCCCAACATACTCCGAAGAGCATTCGCGACCATCCTGGTCAGTACGCCCAACGCACTCCAAGGTACACGCAACGTACTTCCTTCTTCACTAGTACGCCCCGCGTACTCTTTGTGTACGCCCTGTGTACTCGCCTAAGCCTGAAAATCATGAAACTTCCGAAGGCCCTAACTTCTTCGTTATAAGTCTGATTCCAACGATCCTTATATCCATGGAAAGGTGACGAGAATCCCTACACTTCTATCAACTCATACCTTCCTTAATACCTTCCGAACAAAAGTCCATTTTCCATAAAAACCCGAACTGCCACTTTACCGAAATACCCCTAGACTCCAAAACACGAACCGATCACCCGGATCACTTCTAATACATCACCCGCACCCAAATGGGCCTAGATCTTATCTTTTCAAAAGTCTTAATCCTTATGATGACCGATCTTTGGGCCACATCGTCAGAGTAAGAATCGATTCGGAACAGGATGTTACATTATGGTTTCGAATCCGGTAGAAATTTTCTTTTAATCTTAAAATTTTAAAACATACATATATTTGCAAGATACTTTTCTTTTTGGATTGAAACCTTATCTCTAAATATTATTAAAAGGGAACCCTTAATTCACCAATAAAGCAATCAGGGCCCTTGATTGTATTTCAATCATATGTTTTCCACAATTAGATAAAATTGATGACATCATCTTTCCCAAATAGAATTCAAACACAATTATATTTAATTATATAATCTTTAAATTCAATAATTATGTTATCAATCGAAACATATCATTCTATTTATATAGAAGATATCAATTTCTTTAATTAATATTGTTTCTAATTTAACTCCCTTATTTATAGCTTTTGGATTCAAAATTTAAATCCGTTTTTTTAAAATAACTCTTTAAATAAGCATATCATTAATTTTGTTATTAACCTATCAAAATCTAATCTAATCCAATTAAATCAGTAAAATATTTGAGAGTCAATTTAAAGTCACTATCATTCATAATTTATCTCATAGAATATCCCACATAAATGAGTCGATTTGAGATAATGATTTGAATTTTAAAACTCATAAAATAAGCAAGTTAATTAATTTGTAAATTTGAATCAATATAACTGATTTTTTTTTCTAGATTAATAGCCGGAGATCTCCAAGATGATATCTTAGGATCCCATTTTTTAGAAGATAATGATTTGATTATTCAAAAACACCATATATATACGATTATATTGAAGTTGTTATTCTTACGATTTTGAATTGAGTCCTACAATTTACAGTGTTCTTCTTTAACTCTTTTTTTAGGTTCCTTCTTTACATTGTTCTCCTTCTCATTCTCCAATTTCTTGCATTTACTCTCTCTTCTTATTACATGTTATTACTGTATTCCTGTTGAGAGGTCATGAAAAAAATTAATTAATCTACTTTAAGCATATTAGATTCATTCATATCTAAATATTATTACAAGAGAACCTTTAATTCACCAATGAAGCAATTATGACCTTTGATTCTATTTCAATCATATATTTTCCATCCTTAGATCAAATTGTTGACATCATCTTCCCCAAATAAAAATCAAACACAATTACATTTAATTATAGAATCTTTAAATTCAACAATTATGTTATCAATTCAAGCATACCATTCTATTTATATACGAGATATCATATTTTATAATTAACATTGTATCTAATTTAACTCCCTTATTTATAGCTTTTGGCTTCAAATTCTAAACCCGATTAGTTTTTTTTTTCTTTTTTTTGAAAAAACTCATTAAATAAGCATATCAATAATTCGGTTATTAACCGACAACATCTAATCTAATCCCATTAAATCAGCAAAATATTTGTGAGTCAAAATTAAAGTCAATATTATTCATAATTTATTTCTCAGTATATCCCACGTAAAATGAATCAATTTGAGATAACGGTTTGAATTTTAAAACTCATTAAATAAGCAAGTTAATTAATTTGAAATTTTGAATCAATATAACTGATATCTTTTTTTTTCAGATGAATAACCAAAAATCTCCAAGTTGATATTTTAGGATCCCAATTTTTTGTAAGATAATGATTTCCTTATTCAAAAATACTATATATATATATATATATATATATATATATATATATATATATATATATATATATATATATATATATATATATATAGTTACTTTGATTTTTTTATTTTTACGATTTTGGATTGAGTCGTACCATTTATAATGCTCTTCTTCAGTGGTCTTCTTCTCCAATTCTGTTTTCTAGGTTCTTTGTTTACTTTGTCTCCTTCTTTTTCTCTAATTTCATTCATTTACTCTGTTCTTATTACCTGTTATTATTATATTCCTGTTGAGATGTCATAAAAAATTAATCAATCTACTAGAGGAAAGATACGTGCTAACATTTTGAATTTGTATTGCCCTCCAGAAACCAACTGTAGTCTCATAGACCATTCCCACATATCTTAATAGACCCTATTCATTCCATAGCCTCATCCGGTCATGGCATTAAACAATCCATCCCAATCCTTCCAAATTCAGCTACAAGAAGTCATGGATGCATTTCTTGAAACAATCCTCTAAACCGAAATTCATTTGTTACGTAGATGCAGTGACCAAAATGAAAGATTGTTGAAAGTTCATTATTATTTATTAGTGTTAACCTTTGGCAAATTATGAAACTAATATTGTATTTTTGTTCATAACAAGGCTTTTTTTGTAATAATTTCTTTAATCGGAATATATGTATATCTTATTAAGTGTAGCCTGAAAAATCATATTTTAATTCTTATAAGGAAAAAATACTTTAGAAATTGACAAAATTACAATGTCTGAGTTTGATGTTTATGGCTATGGCAATGCACCTTAATTGTAATGTTTATTAAATTTCTTTACAGACATGGGCGTCTTTGAGGGTGTGCGAGGTGGGTGACCACATAGGGCCCAAGTCGTGGAGGGGCCCTAATTTTTACATAGGATTCATAATAGTAGACTAGTAATCCAGGACCAGAAACTGAATTGATTCAAGGGTATAGTCACCAGGAGAAAGTAAGTCAGTTCACCCTCTGATTCTTGCCAATCTAAGTCGTAAGTCCCTAAGACGTTACTCATTCTCTTGAACCCGCTAATTAAGTCGTTGAGGGTGTGTGTGTTTGATTGTTGATTAAGATCCAATAAGATCACTCAATTTCATATTATTGATTAATTGATTGTTTCAATTTCAAAAATTAGAATCGATTTTCTGAGAAATCTGATGCTTACTTGTTGCGCTTCAAAATTAGAATCAACCTACTTATGTTGTTTCTTGTGAGCTTGATTGTTTCAATTTCAATTGATGACTTCTTTTAAAACAAGATTTAAACAATAAAATAAATATGAGAGAATTCTGATTTTTTTTCTTCCAAAAACATGAAGGAATTTGATGACAACGATATTAACTTGTGTTGTGTCTATCTTGAAGTTGCACTTAAATATGGCGAACAATCAGATGTTGACGTCAATGAAATTAATCTGGAGTTATATCTGGTTGACGAGTTCTTACCAAGTGAAACCACTAACCCACCGATGTTTTCAAATATATGAAATAGTCATTGTTTTCCTAATGCATATAGAGTTTTGCTGACTATTCTATTAATTGTTGCGTCTGTAGAAACAAGCTTTTCAAAATTGAAGTTGTTAAATTCCTACTTACGGTCAAAAATTTCACAAGAAAGACTTAATGAGTTGGAAATAATAGATGTTGAGAACAATATATTTGGTACATATTGAGAACAATATTTTGGAGAGTATTTATTATGACAAGTCGGTGAACAGCTTCGATTCTAAGAATGCTATGAGAGCATTGCGATTAATGTAACTATGTAAGATTATATTGTATGTTATTGTTCCTTTTTTTCTAATAATAATCGACTTATCATAGTATTAACGAATTTTGCTTATATATAAACAAATTATTTTTAAGGGCCCAATTTTATTTTCCGCATAGGGCCCTCAAAATCAACGGGACGCCCTTATTTACAGAATTTAATGTTGCTGGTACGTATAACAGCTAATTGTTGCTTTTGGTTTTACATGACCAATATGAAAAGTGTCATATGAGCCTCCATGGGGTTTGTATACCGAACAAAATCAATTTATAAAACTACTACACAACATGTTTAAATCAATGAGTCGCATTGTAATAAAACAAATATCACGTGGATTATTTATTAAAAATTACTATATTAAAACACCAAAGCTTTAATATAAATATTAAATATTTTTATTTAATAAGTTTTGTTCAAAAACTCAAAATGAATCTAACTAACATTTTTTATTAAAATTTCATCAAAAACAATACCATTTATAATCTCCGCGTTTAATTTATATTCTCCGTGTTTAATACGGGTCAGAATTTAATTTATATGTAAACTCATGATTTTGCATTTGGGCACGCCGAAAGAATCCAAATGGTTTTTTTTCCTTCCATATTTGATCCTGAACCTCAAAACTTTTAAGTATACATCCTATAGGATGAGCATGTGGCATGTGAGAACAAGGGTCTACTTTGGCATGTATTAAAGGGTGTAGGGTAGCTGTATAAAAATTTTGATTGAAGGGTGAATCAAGTGTTCAACTTTATGGGGACATTTGTGTATGACCCATCCATGTGTGCACATGCACCCCTTATTACACTCTATTTTCAAAACCAACCATTTCATCATCATAACTCACTCTTTTCCTCTTAATTCTTTAAGTGAAAACCGCGTTTTGCACATGCATTTTATCGTTCATTTGTGGATCGATCTATCATAATCTAAACGTATGAGATTCGAACTCTTGTTTTAAACTATCAATCTTAGGTTAAAGATACATCAATGACAATCAATCTGAGACAACGATATTTTCACATAAAATGAGTGCGTATTATTTTTTTTTTTTTTTTTTTTTTTTTTAATTTTGTAAATCTTTAAGTCTGATACTCTAAATTTATAAATTATAAATTATCATAAAAATAACTAGCAATAACAGCAATTCAACTTAAAAATAAGTTGAAAGAGTAAATTACCGAAATCGTCCCTATAGTTTGATCAAAATTGCACGTTTGGTCCCTAACTTTTTTTGCACTCGGATCGTCCCTGTTGTTTGATTTTGTTGTGCTTTTCGTCCCTATGGTTTGGTAAAAATTGCATGTTTGGTCCATAAATTTATGTATGTAAGGGACAAAAAATGCAAAAAAGTCAAACCACGGGGATAAAAAACGCAACAAAATCAAACCACGGGGACGATCCGAGTGAAAAAAAAAAGTTAGAGACCAAACGTACAATTTTAACCAAACTACAGGGACGATTTCAATAATTTAATCAAGTTGAAATAACAGCAATTCAAACGTGGCTAATCCCATTTCACTGCGGCATGTATCAAGGCCAAAGGCCAAAGATGCACAAGCTTGCTTTTTTCCCACAAACTCATATAACATGTTAATTCCACAACTTGTGTAACCTTGTCTCCTTCACTTTTTAGATATCGCCACCTAAGATTTCTCATGACAATTATACTTAATTCATCTCATTCGAATTATATATATATATATATATATATATATATATATATATATATATATATATATATATATATATATATATATATATATATATATATATATAGGCCACTCATTTCGAATCTACCGCTTAAACGCTCCAACGTATCTGGCTCGCGGACAGAACAGGTCATATTCATATATGAATACATATATTGATATGTATATTCATATATGAATAAGTATAACGGAATTGGTTATTTATATATATGAATATGACGGCGGTGGGTGGTGGCAAAGGAGGTGGTGATTGGTTATGGAGGTGGTGGTGGTTGGTGACGGATGGAGCTGGTGGAATCATATATGAATACAGTTATATTTATACTCATATATGCATATTAGTCATCCTCCGTCGGCCCTGCATCGGAGCGTATTGCGACAAAAATAAATGATTGTCTATATATATATATATATATATATATATATATATATATATATATATATATATATATATATATATATATATATATATATATATATATATATATATATATATATATAAGAAAAACTTCATGTGAGACCATCAAAAAACTTTTAGACAAAGGGATCTATTAATAACCGTTGACCAAAAACAATCTAAGGCTGATATTAAAACAAATAATCTGATAGGAGGTGGTGATAATTTTGAAAATTTCACAAATTTCAAGATTAATTCATTAAAATAGAGGGGCTAAAGAGGTTTTTTTGCACTTTTATGGATGAGTATCTGAGTAATTCACGTTCATGATTCTGATCATCTTTTCCCCGAAAAAATTTACCCTTATCTCCTTATCAAAAGGTGTAAATGAATGCAATAATCTAGAAAAATCCATAGATGAAACACTAGATGTTTGTTCAATTGGAGGGCATCAAAACCCCTAGAAATCACTGTAGTGAATGTGATTTCATGCTTCTGTGCAATTGTTTGGAGGTTTTTTATTCTAATCGATAATCAATCATGGCTCATTATACTAAATTCAATTCAAACACTAGCTCTTGTTTATATGATGAATCGTTAGAAGTAGCATATTCTCAATCAAATTCTTCATATCTACGTTTTCAACCAAAAAACTATGATTGATGATTCAAACTCTAACTCTCGTTTATCAGATAATTCTTTAGAAGTAGTATATATCAATATATACATATTCTCATGATAATTATACTTTGTTCATATCATTCAGATTATATATATATATATATATATATATATATATATATATATATATATATATATATATATATATATATATATATATATATAATTTTTTTAGACAAATGGATCTATTCATAACCATTGATCAAAAACAATCTAGGGTTGATATTAAAACAAATAATCTAATCGGAGGCGGTGGCAATTTTGAAAATTTTACAATGTTCAAAATTAATTCAATAACATGGAGGTGTCAAGAGGAATTTTGGACATATATTGATTGGTGCCTTATTAATTCATGTTGATGATTCTGTTCATCTTTTCCCCCAAAATTTTCTTGATCCAAATTTCATCTTGATCGTGTTGCAAGCATCTTCAAGAAAAATATTCATTTATCTTCTTAACAAAAAATGCAAATGAATGCAATAATCTAGAAAAATCCATAGATGAAACCCTAGCTTCGTGTTCAATTGGAGGGCATCAAAAACCCTATCAGTCACTGTAATCAATGTGATTTCATGCTTCTATGCAACTGTTTGTAAGTTTTTTCTTCTAATTAATAATAAATCATGCTTTGTTCTACTAAAATTAATTTAAACTCTAGCTCTCTTTATTCATCAGAAGTACCATATTCTCATTTAAAGGCTTCATATCTATGTTTTCAATAAAAATAAATAAATAAATAAATAAAATCTATCCTGATGACTTAAAAGATGTTCATAAGGAAATTACATCTATCACATGTATTTAGGTTTTAATAATTGATGAATAAGGTTTTCTCTTCTTTAATATCTTAATAGATTGGATTTTCTTAAATAATGAACCACATATTTAATTTAGATGTTGATTGCTGCCATGATCTAGTACTAAATTAGTGAAATAGGGTTTGATATGTTAGTTTTGCATCTATTCTTCTTTGATTCTAATTTCTATACAATTTTGATTTATATGAATATATAGATTATCAGTTTAATTTTTTTATTTGGTATTTAATGGAATCTTATTTATGTTGTAAAGTGTTAGGATGTTACTAATGTTTAATGTTTGTAATTACTTTAAGTTAGTTTGTTTCAGTTTTCATCATGATGAAACACTAAAACGATCGCAAAATGGTTCATTCAACATAATTAGATTTTGATTATACATCTCATTAGTCTCCAATTTGCAAAACAAGTATAGATTGTGTCTTTATTTCAACTATAAATTGATAATAAACTTATTCTAATTTACGAAGTTAGGGTTTAAGATATAGTTATTATAATTTAAAAATCAACACTAATTTAAGAAGTTTTGTGTAGAATGCTCTTCAATTATTCTCAATTTTGATTCTAATTTATGATTTATGAAGCATTTTAGTGAAATTATGTACTATATCAATTTACTTTTGTATTACACTTATGGTTAGTCTTTCATCAAACTTTATTATAGATATTGTTAGCAATGAATTTTAGAATTTTAGAATCTTCAATACCAAATGTTTATTCGCACTTTATTGTAGCCACATTTAGGAATGAACGTGTAGACTTTATCTAGTTTTATTTTTTAATAGAAATTGTTTACTGCATCTAGGTTTATTTTGATTGTTGAGACGCTATTCTAAATAATTGATTTTTATTGTTAATTTAAGATCATTTTAAGAGAATATATTACTTGTTATTATTTTAGCTTGTTATAACTGTTTAAATTTTATTATTAACTTAAAATACTATACAATAGAGTACATTAGTTTGTAGCAAAATCCATTGGTTATGGTTATAATGATATAAAAGATTTTAATTTGTTGAGTAATGACATAATCTAATAGTAAGTTACTAAAATATGGTTTGATGAACTATAAATAAAGTTTCAAATGCTAACATGTGGAGTAATGACATGAGGAATGTTGATGTTTTTTAGATATTTACTTATACTTCATGTTTAATTTGATCACATGTTTCGTTTATATTGTTAACTATTCTTTGAATCTTCCAAACGTTTGATGTTTATTGTTAATTGACTTTAGTTTGTGTATTATGAGCATTTTGTTCTAATAAATATTGTTTACACTGATTTTAATTTTCATGGTGTAGTTCAACCGAATGGTAACGTACATATAAAATAATTGAAGAAGTTAAGGAGTTTGCAAACTATTATTGAACAAGGAATCTTAACCTGGTGCATGCAGGAAAAGATGCAATGAAATGAGGAATGTTGATCGAATTGTTAAAAATTTGCAAGATTTTAATGGTCAATGAATTTGGAGTCTTGCTCACTTTGAATATTGGTTGTATCTTTAGAAATCATATAAAAGAAATCATTCAAATCAATATGATTCAATATAAGCTTGCATCTTCACCCATATTCATTTTAACTCCTAAACTTTTTAACTTCTTTAATTAATGAAATGACTAGCTGTAATATATATATATATATATATATATATATATATATATATATATATATATATATATATATATATATATATATATATATATATATATATATAAGAACATAAACTTCCATGTAAGGTGAATCACACTTCATCCACAACTCTTTATATTTTTCCTATATAGATTGTTTGGAAATAAAGATGAATGTTGTTACCGTTTGATGTCTAAAAAATGTTTTCAATGATGAAATATGTCGTGAAGTTGAATACCATTGCAGTGTTTAATTTTATTAAATCAGAGGAGCATATTGCTAGAACTTGGAAGCTGTAAGAAAATGATACAATTTGGTTCATGAATTCTACTAGAAGTTGATTGTTGCCAGACAAGGCGAATTAAAATGGTGCATGGGTTATATTTTGTTTGTAACCTTCTTCTCTTCAACCAAGATTCGTGTTTTGAATTTTTGATTCCTTCAATTGTTGTTATGCTTCACAAGTGTTATTTTTCTTAATAAGTGACTAAAGTTATTTATCCTAAAATATGAATTTTTTATTTATCACGAAAAAAACACTTCGTAGAAATCAAAACAAGAAGCATAACAAGTGTTAATCACTTGAATATGAACTCATTGATATAAAGACAATCGAGAATGAATGTTGTAAGAAAGAGTTATGATTTTTATACGAGTTTTAACAGTCTAAGAATTTTAAAAATATAATTTTAAAATAAATTGTGAATTAGTTAACAGATTCTAAATGAAAGTTATAGTACTCATCGATAGCTATGCGTGGATATAAAGAATGTAAAAAACAGTGTTTGTATGATGAAGTTATGAATTTTTGAAAATTTGATAAAATTTGGAGCATAAAGCGCGGCGCACACCTTCTAGAAGGTGGAATGATGCCCACCCATATTCTAACATGTGTCCTCTATCTGGAGGAAGAAGATACTGGCCAAGCAAGGGTGCGGCGCACACCTTGTCATACGCAGCGCGCCTCCCCTAAAATTTTCCTATCAATAACTCTTGCCCCTTATTCACTTCCCACACCAATTCCATACATCCCTCTCTCAAAATCCGACTTCTAGAGATTTTTCGGGAGTCTGAGGAAGTCCATTTTAGGGAAACTCTAAGGAAGATGAGTTCCGGAGAAGTAGCTGTTCTCGGTATCGTAGTCCTATCTGCGTAAATCCTGGTTTTCACTAGAAACTCATGTAAGTTAAGTTGCACTTACTATCCTTTAAGTGTAACTTATATTTATATTCATAGTCGTTGTTATAAATACATAAATAAGATTTATCGGTAATTCCAGTTATAATATTGATTGATCTACTTACGGGAGAGATATCTACAATAAGCACGTTGGCTTGGTTGTTGCATTTCAGAAAAGCTATATGATGAATGATCCTACCTCCCAACTATCCTACTTGGCTAATCCTTATTTTATAGAACTTTCGGTATCATTGGGACTACAGAAAGTTTTTCCTTCATTACTAGATTTCCATAGGAACTAATAACCTATAATATTATAGGTTAATACTTGTTAGGTGTTTTGCTTGCCAATTGGTTTAATCAGATAACTGCTAATCGTCTGACAAATTGTCCAGGTGAGTTTTCTTACAATATTGTATACTCTAGTATGTATCATATGCATGTTAGGAAATAGTTGCCATCTAGTATGCAGTTAGGCCACTAGACAAGCTTAGTTAGTTTCATGTCGAGTTGAACTGTTTGTCTGCTATGTATGTTGATATATATATATATATATATATATATATATATATATATATATATATATATATATATATATAGAGGGAGAGAGAGAGAGAGAGAGAGAGAGAGAGCTAGGATCATATGTAAACTAACAATTATTGTATAAATGTGTAATTCAATCTAGGTCAATCATTTTAAAAACATAGATACGGTATGATGGTAAATTAATATTAAAATTAAACTATTAATATTAAATCATAGTACTAAAATTATGGTAACTGAGATTAATGGAGGATTTTTATTTTAAAATCTCCAAAATAAAAGGAGGATGAACGACCTTCCTTATCGCCAGTGAACCATCTTTGTAGCCACCACAGTCTACAACCACCCCATTACCATTGACACCAAATGCACAAAGGTATTCCAAAATGGAGAAGAAAATTGAAGCCGCTCCTATTCTTTCTAGTTTTGAGCACAACCTCCTCTATCTTAATCTCCTTCGAATCGCAGGGAAGGCTGGTTGTAGAAGTCGATTAGGGTTATGGTGTTCGTTCATGGCCAAGATGATTGCGAAGAACACTTTATTTTTCTGAATCGTGGCCTACCTCCTTAAAATCTCGAGCACTGGTGTGTGCGTGTGTGTGTATGTCTTGTTGGAACACTACAACCCTCCTTTCCCATTCTTCATAATTTACAATTGGTAGGTTGATTTGCATGCTTGTGACCATGTTTAATTAGAATTTACCAAAGCCTTTTCAGTGATATTTTAATATATGTCAACCACGATGAATCTATACACATAAGATTTCTTGTTAGTTTTATATTGGGTTCTATTTTATTGTAAATCTCATTTATATTTCCATTCATCTCGATTTCCTATGAATTTGAAGAAATTTTGAATCAGAAATGTTACTTTATATTTAAAAAATTTGATTAGGTCAAAAAACGAGTTCAGTTTTTATGGATCATGTGTTATTATCTATTGCAATTTATTTTGCGATGTTGATGACATCCAATCATTGGAATCTGTTCAATATCAAAAGCATGAATTAATTCCTTAAATAGTAGGTTTTGAAATTGATGATAATTGCTAAATACAAAATGGAGAAGTAAACTTAAAAATTCTTGAACCAGAATCCAATTATTTTTTATTAGTTCACGTTGTAAAATATTTGCTTGCTTGCTTTGCCTGCCATGCTATTGGTTTTGTACAAATTTATATTACTTTTTAGTTAGAAATCATAGAAATAGTTAACACGTTTTCTTGGTTTTTATTGTAAATCTATTTGAATGTAGAAGTTGGAATCAACAAAGTAAATCCATTTGAAGGTGGAAGTAAGAATCAAAAATTGGCAGATGGCTTAAACAACAAATTGCTAGGCTACTGAACCAAAAAGAATGATTACAAATGATAGAAAATAGAATAAAAAATATAAAAATAAAGAGAGAAAATGATAGAAAATGAATAAAAATTATAAAAAGAATGAAAGAAAATTGACAAGTTGCTTAACCAACACATTCCTTTAAAAATGTGTTTGTTTTTATGTCATTGTTTTAAGAATATGAGAGTTTTTGATGTAATTCTCTCAAGGATGTAACAATTTTAAGGAATGATTTTAGATTTTAATAGGATGTTTTGTTTTATATGATTCTTTCATAAATTTGTTTGTTCTTACGTATTTTCAATGGAATAAATGTACTTTTTAAAGGATGAAAACGCATTATGTCAAATATGTGTTCTAAAAAAATGTATATCCTAGAATGTTTATGTTTTTTGCAAAAAAAAAAAAAAAAAAAAAAAAATCCTCAATCACATAAAATGTCCCTATTACCCTTGAGACAAATTAAAAATTTGAATTCTTAAAAATAAGTAAATAAATAAATGTAATAACAAATTTTCAAGAATTATTTTATTTTTTATTGATCTATTGGCTACGATTTACTTACGTTGTTACACAATAGATGCTAGTTTACAGATGAACCTATATATATATATATATATATATATATATATATATATATATATATATATATATTCTGGTCTAATAAATGAATAAGTTTATTCTCTTATTAACAAGGGTCACAATATTAGAAATCATCATTAATTTTATATGCACTTATCATGCCACATGTCAATCTATTAATTATCCATTTCAAATTTTAAATTTCTTACTCTAATTACATTAAATTAATAATTGATTCTTCATTTAAAATTTAAATTTCACACTCTAAGTAATTACATTAAATTGATAACATTAGAATAAAAATAAATTAAAATTAATATATATTATAAGGTAATATAATTTCATGTGTTTATTTAAATCAACGGTTATAATTTTATATAACTAAAAACTATCTCTTATTTAATACTTTATTTAAAATAATTTATTTGAAATAATTGACTAATAATTTAAAGTTTTTACTATGAAAGTTTAATTAATTTTATAACTGTAGTTATCACAGGTTATAAACTAAGATATATATATATATATATATATATATATATATATATATATATATATATATATATATATATATATATATATATATATATATATATATATATATATAGAGAGAGAGAGAGAGAGTGTGTGAAAGAGAAAGAGAGAGAAAGAGAGAGAGAGAGAGAGAAGTGCAATAGAAAACCATTATTAATCAAAGAACCAATGAACCAATCCAAAGCGTCAAAATTGAAAAAACATCATAAATTGTCCCTGTGGTTACCCAAAATTTGAAGTTTAGTCCTTGTGGTTTAAAAACCTCATAGATGGTCCTTGTGCTTTCAAAACTTTTGACGATTGATCTTTATTGCTAACTCCGTTAACTTTTGTCCGTTAAATGAAGGGCATTTTCGTCATTTCACTGCCACAGGGACCATTTATGATGTTTTCACTTATTTAAAAAAGAAAAATAAAATAATTTGTAAAGGGGTCTCTCTCTCTCCAAATATATCACTTAATTTAATCCAATTCACAGATCCATCTCAAATGGGTGTTTCCCAAATCGATTCACAACACCCACTTCCCGTTTCTTCGTCTTTAGCTACAATCATACATTACCACCCAAAGACCACTCCAGTACATCAAGATGTAAAGATCACCGCTCAATCGATCCTTCTCCAGCCAAACCAGATCTCTACTCCGACAGAAAGTATCACAGGAAGATCCTTCAATTTGGTATAATTTGGTATCAGGAAAGGTCGGTCATGGAATAATTGGCAGATTAGAAAATATGATCAAGGGTTACTAGATATGGCACCAATACCTTCCTATAATTTCATCCCAGTTAGACTTCATCTTACGATTAATAATCAGACATGGTTGTTGTATTGGAGATATGGGCACTAGTAATTACTTTTGTTTTCTCTTCAAATTCAGGTTCTTGTGATTTCACAGAATGTGGTATGCAATTCCGATGACCTGGGAGGATTATGGGGTTTCAAAGTAGATTGGAATCGCCGCTTACTTTATCCTCTTTCAATTGTTGCAACTGGGCAGGCATCACTTCTAATTCCTCTTCTAGTAGGTTTGTTACAGAAAAACTCCAAAAGAAAAGATTAATCAGTAGTTTCCTTGATTTGATTTCTAATTTAGTTCGGTTTCAAACCTTTAATCTTTCATGTAATTCCCTTAAAGGCCCTCTTTTATTTTCCTTTTTTCATCTTGCCCAATTGAAAGTGCTTGATTTTAGTTGTAATAGATTCGATGGGGTTTTACCAGTTGACACCAATCCCCCTGCACTTAAATAATTAGACATATCTCCCTTCCGGTTTATGTATCAAGATAACAGGTTCATCGTCATCAATGGAATTAGTAGAACTAGGGTTTAACGCATCGGGGTCGTCTTCATCTTCATGTCTGTTGATTTCATGGTAGATTCGGTGTTTCACGAAAAAAATATCCTTCTTGAAAACCTAGTGGTCATTCTTCGTGTACTATGGTTGTTGAGGGCTTAATTTGAGGTCCGATACTAGGAAGCGGTGGTTTTGGTGTTCTTCTAAAACAAACACACACATACATACACACACACACACACACCGAGAGAGAGAGAGAGAGAGAGAGAGAGAGAGAGAGATTTTATATATTAAATAAGTATATTTATTTTTTTTAATAAAGAAAACATCATAAATGGTCCCTATATTAGTGAAATGACGAAAATACCAATCAATTAACAGACAAACTTTAACAGAGTTAGCAATAAGGACCAATCGTCAAAAATTTTGAAAGCATAGAGACCATCTATGTGGTTTTTAAACCACGGGGACTAAACTTCAGATTTGGGGAAACCACAGGGACCATTTATGATGTTTTTTCGTCAAAATTTAAAGTGACCAACACTAAAAGGAATGGTTGTAGACTTTTACAATTGACGCATATGCACCATATTACAACAAACTCACTTCATTTTTTTAGTTTAATTTTTTTAGACCACGTTTTTCATAAAAAAAAAAAAAAAAAAAAAAAAAAAAAAAAAAAAAACCGAATATACCATTGTTTGTGATTTTTTGTCATCTTTCCATAGAAATCCATATTGATATATAAAAATCAAGTTTTTTTTTTTCAAAAAACCCACTTCATTTTCTTTGTTTGTTGAAAAGTTAAGGTCTATTTTTTCAAGAAAAAATAATAATAAATATATCAAAATTCATATTTTTTGATACTCTTTAAACATAGATTCATACTGATAATAAAAAAGAAAAATCAAAATTTCAGTTCAAATTCACATTGTGAACTTGTTCAGATTCACATTGTAAACTTGCTCAAATTCACATTGTAAATAATAGTAAGTCAGATTCACAATGTTAATAAATCAATTTGTTGATTTTACAAAACTAATTTATAAGTAATGAAAATTTTAAAATATTATAAAACTACATCGAATATATTTTTATTCATATGCAAATTTTACTAAGTTAATTTGCGAATAATCAAAGAGTTGAAATAGTAAATAAAAATCACATTGTGAATGTTACAAAAATGAAATATTTACAGTTTATATTCGCAGTGTGAATCTGAAGTGATCGAGTCATTCTTTTTTGTTTTTTTATTGCTGTTGATTTTTATTAATAGAGTACAAAAAAAGTTAATATTTTGATATAATTAGTTTTTTTGGATAAAAATAAATTTACATATTGAAAAAAATAATAAATGAAGTGGGTTTTTTTCAAAAAAAAAAAAAATCTTTGCTTATATATCAACATGGATCTCTATGGAAAGAGGACGAAAAATCATAAACGGTATATTCGTGTTTTTTTTTGATAAAAAATATGGCCTAAAAAATTTTAAACGAAAATCGTGAACGGTATATTCATTTTTTTTCGATAAAAAATGTGTGTACGCCTATGTATTAATGTACTTCTATTTCCTTTGCTATTGATCATTATGATTTCCGACGCTAAAGATTGGTTTCTTGGATCCTTGTTAATTATGGTTCTCTATTGAACCTCACCTTATATATATATATATATATATATATATATATATATATATATATATATATATATATATATATATATATATATATATATATATATATATATATATATGGGAAAAGTGAATATACATTACAGCCCCACCTAAGCTTAGGTACTAAACCTCATAAAAATACGTTATTTTACTATATAAAGATTACGATTAAGGGATTCATGATTAACACTTGAAGATCTAGATTCATGATCTACATAATAGTTTTGATTAGGAAGGAAGAACATTGATTATCTTCAACATTCGTGATGGTAGAAAACATATTGTTCACTAGGGTGAACTAAGAAATGATAATGGAGAAAAGAAAATAGGGATGATAAAAGGATAATGGAGGAAATAAATGTTATTGAGGACGATATATTTACCAAGTGAAAACCAAATCGAATATAATTACTAAGTTAAAATGACATATTTTAAAGGTTTAGTACCTAAGCTTAGGTGGGGCTGTAATGTATATTCCTTATCCCCTATATATATATATATATATATATATATATATATATATATATATATATATATATATATATATATATATATATATATATATATATAACCCGTGAGAACCACGATTATACAACTAATTAAACTTTCATAAAAAAAAAATCAAAATTATTAATCAATTGTTTTAAATAAATTATTACTTAAAAGATGTTTTTTTTTACTTATATAAAACTATAATTGTTGATTTAAATAAATACGTGAAGTTGTATCATCTTATAATCTGTATTAATTTTATTTTGTTTGTCAATCTAATGTTATTAATTTAATATAATTAGATTGAAAAAATTTAAAATTTGAAATTTAAAATGGAGAATCAATTATTATTTTAATGTAATTAGAGTGACTAATTGAAATTTTGAAATTTGAAATTGATAATCAATAGGTTTACAAATGATATGATAGGTGATAAAATATTAGTAAGAAATTCTAATAATTTGACACTTGTTAATAGGATAATAAACCTATTCATTTTTTAGAATAGGGATATATATATATATATATATATATATATATATATATATATATATATATATATATATATATATATATATATATATATATATAATTCGATGCAAAATAAAAAAACCTTAGAAACCCTAAAAATGCTCGAAAAATACACTGAGATCACAAATATTTTTTTACTTGATATTCGTGAAAATCGCTAACTTTAAGTTAAATTCGCTAAAAAGAAAATTAAAAAAAAATATTTTTTTTGGTTATTTTTCATAATAAATTTTCACGATTTTAAATAAAATCCTAGATTTTTTTATTTAAGTAAATTAAAAAAAAAAGATTTGAGATTTCAAAGTATTTTTTAGACATTTTTTAGGTGTCCAAAGTTTTTTTTAAATGTTTTTTGTTTTCCATATAACATTTCCCTATATATATATATATATATATATATATATATATATATATATATATATATATATATATATATATATATATATATATATATATATATATATCGGAATTCGGGCCGTACCAACCACGTTGAAGGCCAAGGAGCGGACCTACTTTACGGTAAAGGCCAAAGGGTTGGAAAAACATTATGCTGAAAGCCACTATATGTAATGCTTTCATATGTATTGTTGTATATGGTATTTTTGGATGTTATTAAACCTCAACTTACAGTCGTTGAATATATAACTGTTTTTCAAGTTATTTTTTCGATCAACGGAAAGCTAACATATAATTGTACTCGAATCAAAGACATTAATAATGTTTTTAGATTTCCGCTAAAACTCTATTTTTTAAATAAATGTAAAACAATGATATTATAAATGATAATGGGATGTTGAAGTTAAGTTGTAGATAATTTAAAAGTGAAAATTTTGTGTTGAAAATCAGGACACTACAAGTTGGTATCAGGGCTTTGGTTAGAGAAAATTGGATGAACATTCGTGTGATTCAAAACTCAAACTAAGGATCTGAGTATCAAGAAAAACTTTTTTAGAAAAAGAAAGTGTACAATAAAATAAAAGAATGTGTTGTTTACAGTCATACAGAGCTTGGAAAGGATAATTATTCCTAAAGATATCCGTATTGTTATATTTGTTGATATATCAACTGTTAGAAATCCATACTAGTATGTAGGTTAAGGATCTTTACAGTAATTGTTGATTAGAATTGCATGATACCTAAGATGACTTATAGCATACAAATTTGTTTGATAATTGATGCTAATAACTTATAATATTAATTAGTTATTTGAAAAATACGCTTGGTAACATGCTCCCAGAATTAAAAAAAATCTAGATTGCCTGATTTGGAGCAATTGCGTAGCTTTTGTTTGAGTCCAACAGTTGTAGAGTAAGATCTTTCAGTCAATCCATTATTTAACTGAAGGCCACTATGTGTATACATTGTATATGTGGTCAAGTGTGTAATTTTTTCGGGGAATCCCACTAAGCTTCAACTTATAGTTGTTGAATAACTGCTTTGCAGGTTGTTCATCCGACCATGGAAAGGCTCAATATTCTATTACAACCCATGAATGCTATGATCCAACCATAGTCTTAAAATCACTTACGACCTATTTCATCCAATGGTCTATTTCAACCCACGTGAATGCTATGATCCAATCATAGTCTTATACACAAGAACTACTAAGGTAATATTAGCATAAACCAACATGAAATGGAACCCATACTGGACCCCATCTTATTTTTGGGTCGTTTCTTGAACCCTAAGGCCTTTATCAAATAAGAACATGAAGAGCGGTTGTGACGCTCAGTTTCGGATTGCTTCATTATTTGGGGTTGTGGCCCGATCATCATTTATCATAAGGCTTAGGGCATTGGGGAAGAAAGGATTTGGCCCTTATTGTATGTGGGTGTTATAGTTTAAGTGATCCGAGTGTTTGACAGTGTTTCGGAGTCAAAGGGTATAATCTTAATTTGTTAGTTCGGGCCTTTATGAATTTTGGGTTCTTGATTTAGGAAGTTTTAAGGCAATGGTGAGTTGTTAGAAGCACAGGGATTATCCCACCTTTCTGTGGATAAAAATTTCATTGGAAATGGACTTGGGGCGAAGGAGTTAGAGTCGAATGAAGTTTTGGAGTTTGGAGGGCCATCTAGTACATAGGGCGTACTAGATGTGTATGCGGGGGATACTGTGGGTGATCCTTGGGGTACATCGGGTGTACTAAGGGATACGCGGAGCGTACTCCCTTCAGCCACAAACCCTATTTTTTTTGCCTTTGACCCTATTTAAACCTCATTTCTTTCATGAGCCTTGTCTTTTATCAACCTCTATTCCTAAACCCTAAAAGTCGACCCCTAGCCCTTATTTTGGTGAATTTAAGCCATTGTGAAGGATCTTGGAGTATTTTTGTGCACTTTCAGGAGCTTCGAGCTTGTTGAAGAATCACCACCAAGAAGGGAGCTTGTAGATCCAGAAGTTTGTCGTCTTTTGCAATATGTTGAAGGTAAAAAGCCTTGATCTTGTCATCTCTTTGGTTAGATTTTCTTTTGGGATTGATTATGGTCATTTTAGCCTCTTGAGGTTAGCTCTTATGAGCTAAGGTTTTTCAGAGACTTGATCTTGTAGATCTGGACGTTTTACTTGTCCCAAAGGCATAAAAATGTGATCTTTATGGTTTATTTGGACTCATGCATGTGCTAAGACTCTTCATTATGCTCTTTTCAGCTATAGAGCCCCATTAAGCCATGTATGTAAGTAAAGTTGTCAACTTTACGTAATAACTCATACATGGGAATCACATCTGAATGTTTAAAGCAAGGACTTAAGTGGTTAAGTGCTTAATAGAGGAGAATGGGACTCAGTGGAGTATGTTGGGCGTATCCATCTGGTATGCTGCACATACTGGCCCCAAAGGGTGTACGTTGGGCGTACCAGCTGAGTGTGTGGGGCGTACTCGACATGTTTGGCTTTTCTTTTATTGTTTACTCTTTTGGCATTTGACCATTGACTGGAAGTGGACTAGGGTTGACCGATGGGTATTTTGGGCCTTTTAGGATATTGGGCCTTCTCGTGATAGGTCCATTATGGATTTGGGCCCAATTTGGATATTTGGGCCATATTTGGGCTTGTGATGTCATTTCGGTTTTGGGCTATCTTTTGCGCTTGGTTGCTTAGGGCTTTACGGGGTCATCTTTTTGGATTAGGTATCTAAGCTCATAAATATAACTGGTATGTACTTGACCCGATAGTAGCATGGTCCTTTTGGATTGCCTTCACCGGAGCAATTTGATAGGATGTATATTTGAGAAATATGCTATTGATGATTTATTAATATATTATAAAATTCATATATTAATTGAGAAATCATATTATTTAATTGGTATTGATCAGGTGTAAAGACAAGAAATTTCAAACCAAAATTTTCATTTTTAATATTCATAAAACATATGTCTCATCATTAAATCTCCAAAACGAATTAACAAGTTTTCAAAACAATTGTTCAATTCCAGGATCCACAAATACTGCTCCAAATCAAAAAGTGCGCGTACAATCACGCCGGTGCCTTCCCATGATCCTCTGAGGTACCTGAAACACATAACACATAACACGGTAAGCACGAATGCTTAGTGAGTTCCCCAAAATACTGTTGGATTAGTGTCTAAGTCCATAAATATTTTGGTATGTACTTGACCCGATGGTGCATGGTCCTTTTGGGTTGCCTTCACCAAAGCAACTTGATTGGAGAAATAAATAGAGAGAGAGGTTATTATGATTTATTAATATGTTATAAGAATAATATATTAAAGGAGAAATCATATTTGTTTAATTAATATTGGTCAATAATTAATTAAGAATTAATTTTGTGATCAAGTGTAATTAATTAAACTAGAGGGGCTGAATTGTAATTATGTGATAGTTACAAAATAAGGTAAGGATTATCTTATATATAGGGTGAACGAATTTAAGGTGATAATGCCTTAGAATTTGACTAGGATAAGGGTTTCTAAGACTTATCTTATGGTTGCTTGGTGGACAAGCAACTAGATAAGGATAAGGACTAAAACCCTAATCTTTACACCTATATAAACCCCCTAAGGCTCATGAATTCGTCTAAGCCTTCTCAAGAAGTCCTAAGGACGAATTCCTACCTCTCTCCTCTCTCTTTATACCTTCTCCACTTGCTTATGGTGTTTGTAAGCCATTAGAGGAGTGACACTTGTGACTCTCAGCCTTCCAAAGTCAATACAAGGAGATTTGTGATTGTTATTACTACATAACAATCAAGGTAACATTATAAACCTATTCTCATGTTAATATGATTATTTGAATGCTAGAATTAGGGTTTACAGTCTTGGATAACATGCATGTACAATAGAGAAACCTAGATCCAAGCTTTAGGGTTTGTATGAGCACATAGGATGTCTTATGACCGAAAACCCATCAGTGGTATCAGAGCCATGATTGGTTTCTATTGTATTGATGCTTGATGTAACTGAAAAACGTGTTTTGGCCTCACTGTTCGACCTGACTCGGCGAGTCACTCTTGGACTCGGTGAGTCAGCCCTACTCGGCGAGTTCCAGAGGGTGACTCGGCGAGTCGGTGCGTCAGACAGAGGTATATCTGGGATTTCTTGCTGTTTTTGCTTATGGATAATTACCTTATCATGTTAGATCAATATTAATCTGATTATATGATATATTTGACTATAATTTTGATCTAATTGAAGATATTTATCAATTAATAAGATAATTGTTTCCTTATAAGATAATTGATTAATTATTTTAAGTAAATTGATAAATAGTTTTTCAAGAAATCATCAAATATGGATAATTCTGTGATTAAATGTTAATTTGAATTATTTGTTATTTGATCCTTGTTGTTATGAAAAGTTTCATATTTTCCCTTTAGGTTTTATAGTTTAAATTTGAACCCAAAAGTTTTGTTGTTTTGAAATTTAAATAGTTGAAACCCTAATGTTTTGAAAAAGGTTTCAAAACTTGCCCTCAAGTTTTGGAATTTAAATTTTGATTAAATGGTTTAATTTTGATGTATATTTAAATTCTAAACCCTAATGTGTTGAAATGTTTCAAAACTTGCCCTCAAGTTTTGGAATTTAAAAGTTGATTAAAAGTTTAATTAGGAATGTTAAATTCTAAAACCCTAGCATTGTTTTGAAAAAGTTAAAATTACACCCTTATGGTTTTATTAATTAATTAAGGAGTATAATTAAAAGAGTTTTAATAAATCCATAATAGTTTTGGTTTACAATTTAATTGAATTAAAAGTATAATTGTTAAAATAGACCACCTAGTATTTTAAAAGTATAAAGTACACCCTATACTATATATATATATATATAACATTAAAGGTATAACATTATATATATGTATGAGTAAAAGTCAGTCTTACTGTTAGTAGGCCTCATTCATGAAGCTGGTCTATAAGGGGTGTTTAAGGAAATTGCCTATAAAATGGCGATTGAATGGGTATCCACTCTTACCCACCGCACTCTTGACTAGTGGAGGGTCGTTAGCCGAACGGGTAGGATAGGACAAAACCTTCCATTATAAGTATAATGCAGTAACTAAATGTTTTCATAAAATTCCCAATCTTAGTTACTTAGGCAAAAGTGAATTGATGCAATTCCATGAAATTACACTTTGTGCCCTTGCTAAGACGTTAGTGGAGCGCGTGTGGTTTACCAGCACACTAAATGGTTCTAAGCAAAGGTAGCAAAGGGTGACTCAATGTTTGTCATAGTTCGGTGGAGCGTGTATGGTTTACCAGCACATCGAATAGGTGACTGTAACATGTGAGGGCACCATGTAGTTTGCATGGTTATTCACACCCGCTTTGTGATCCTCGGCATCCCAGTCACAAACAAGAGGGGCATATCGAGATTTAAACATGCCATTGAAAGTTCAATGAATCTCAAAGGATCTAGGAGTTTTCATAGATTTAAAACTTAAATTTCTTTTTCGTTTTTCGTGGTGGAAATTAGTGAATCGTCATTCACTTACCTTCAAATGTTCTGCAATTAGGGTTACGGCATCCCTCTCCCGAGTTGTGGAATATTGTGTTGGGTCCTAGCCTTAGTATTTCATTTGGGTGATTTACTAAGGACTCAATCTATCAACTAACTTGAATTCGTTTTTCTCCCGTTTTGTAGATGTCAAAGTTCGACAACTATGGTCTTCCCAAATCCCGTGGAACAAGCATTCCACATGAATATGGTATTCCACGATTCGATCGAGGAACAAGAAATCATGCTTCACTTCCTCCTCCTCCTCTAATTATTCTCCCTAACCCACAAGTTCAAAGGCTTGAAAAGTTCAAGATCACTCAAGCCCTTTTGGCAAGTAAACATAAAGAAGGAAAGCCAGTGTGTGCACACGTCCTAGGGATGAAGTCACACATTGATAGGTTAAGAATGTTGGGATCCGTTGTCTGTGAGGAAATAGCTGTTGATTGGGTTCTTCAGTCACTTCCTAACTCATATAGTGATTTCGTAAGAGAGTACTATATGATGAATCGCGACATGACCCTTATAGATCTCACCTATATGCTTATTGCTGCTGAATTAGCAATGGTTTGACGCAATAGAAAAGCAAAGTTGATTGGTGAATCTGCCTTCAAGACCTATATGGATATAGACAATGGCAACGAAAGACATGCTATGATCGAAAAGTTTAATCATAAGAGAAAGGCGATGTCTGAAGTAGTTCCATGTCCTGTTCCAAAAGAGTCAATTTGCTTTTATTGCCAAGAGAAGGGGCATTGGAGACGAAGCTGCCCTATTTACCTAAGAGATCTAAGAGATGGGAGAGTCGAAACGAACGTATGGCTCTGCTTTAGGTAAAATCCATTGACTAACTCTTTTAAGCTTCTATTCTAGATTCTTAATACATAATGTGATAAGATTACAATTGATGTTTGGTAGATCGAAGAAAAGAAAGGAAGCTTAAGGGAAGAAGTGAGCAAAATCTAACCGTGAAGGAATGGATTTCGATCGCATTTCTCGAAGATTAGATTCTTGAGCTACTACTTAGAGTTAGAATTAGATTGCTAAGAAAGATGTATTAGCATAAGTTTTTCAATGAGTTGCATTGTAAGGACAAAATTTTTCCACAATAAAATAAATTTTGACTTTAAATTTTATTTATTTATCCTTACAATGGCGTGTATGAAAAAATTGATGTTAAAATGTTTCTATTATTAGCAATAATGGATTTGGTTCTTATTGTGTTATGGAAAGTCGAGAATTTACCAAATAGGGAGAGTTTCTCATCGCCCAAGTTTCAATTGGATAGAAACTTGGAATCATGCAATGTGGATGCACGATGAATAAGAAATTTTGTATTTGGAAATTAGACTAATTCATTGACAAAGTGTCAAGTGAAGGACTAGGAGATCGAGTACACAAAGTTGTGTGTTGATCAAAGTCCACCATAAGAGTAACAAGATATTCGTCATGATTTACTAAATGTTTAGTAAATATGATTATACTTACAAGATTAAGTGTAATTCTGAATTGATTGAAAATGTTTAAATCAATAGCAGAACGAATAAGAAGAATCAAGTAGGCAGAAAGATAAAAGTTTCTCCGTTCTTAGAAGAAGGGAGAGTAGCTTTTATGCTTTATGATAGGTCTTAATGATTAAGAACCATATCTCAATTGATCCTCTAAGTGAGTCTTAGTACAATTGTATGTTTAAGAAGAGGAATCAAGAATTGAAGAAATGGTTAAATAAAAAAGTCAATCATACTTCGTTCCAATAACAAGTCTTAAAGTTAAGATTGTGACATCGAGTGAAAAAGTATTAAAGGTTTACAACATTCATCAAATGTGGAAAGTTGTGATGTCTTGAATAAGACAAAGACCGACTAGGACCTATTTATGAAGTGTTTTTGATAAAAGCTACACTAACTCTTGAATATTTGTTTGTCAAGAAACGTTTATTGACAAAAGAATCTTATATGTCAAGGAGTCAGTGGGAGCCTTAATGGTCTTGAAAGGTTTCGAGAACAAATCAAACAAACCTTATTTATCATCACTAGCACACGAGTTGAGGTTTACAACCTATTGTGATGACATTATATGGTTTCTATGCCAATCCAATCGAGTTAATTATGCATGTGAGTTCTATGAGTTCTCATAAAAGGCAAAGCACCTTAATCAATGAAAGGTACATTGATAGGAAAGGGTGAACTGCTTAACTACTTGGAAGACATGGTGGGCAGCTGTGCTACCATAAGGCAAGAAATCAAGATTAACAAAGTTCGGTCCATATGAGTTTGAATTTGTAGTAAACTTTGGTTTTAACAAATTCACATGGATATGAACATATACACCGCTCAAATCTAAGTGTCATAAGATTTCTTCCTTCATGAAAATGATTGTGAGGAAATGCTTTCACTAAGAATGATTTTAAGAAGATAGTGATTGTAAAATTGCATTCTCAAATTCGATTATGGTTACGGTATCCCTTTCCATGATTTGAATTGTGAGGTTTGGCAATTAGTCTTAATTGTTTAAGACACATATGAGCTATCTTGAATAAAGGTGTATGAGATCAAGAATCCTTGATAAAAGATTATCAAAGCACTAAGTATTAGAAACATGAACTTAAGAAATTCAATAAACATTGTTTTTCTGAAAGTTAAGATGTTTATGAATACATGTCGAAACTAGTGGGAGCATAAGTGTTATGTTTTATAATAATCATCATGATAGTGGGAGCATAAATGTTATGATTGTATGATTATTAAGGCACGTATTGCAAAGTTGACAATATTAATTATAGAAAACAAGAGTTATACCTTGCAAAGTTGTAAGGGTTATAAGGTTGTTTTGCTATAATTAAGGGAGAGAATATTATGCTTCATTTCAAATCTAAAGGATTAGGTTGAGAAATGTTAATAAACTTAGTCAAGGGTACATAGTGTGTTCTTAAAATTTCGATTATGATTACGGCATTCCTCTTCATAATTCGAATTTTGAGAACATAGTAAATAAAACATTATGCGTCGTGTCCCATACGCTTCGGGTATAGGATCGATTGCAAATGTTTTAATGTTTGACCATTCTAAAATTTTCCAAATGTCTAGCGCATTTAGAGGGAAAAGGGACTAGAATTGGTTTTGACTAAAATAATTAAACAACTATCAAAGGACAATTCTAAGTTTGACGAGAATTGGTCGCTTGTGAGTAGTTGGAAGTATAGTATTGGAAAATATGGAAATGTGTCCATATTGGATGGACCATATCGACATCATTACGAATAGATGAGATTCTATTAAGAATAAGTTGTCATATGAAAAATATGGAAATGAATCCATATTGGGAATTGAATATTAAAAATCTATGACTAGATTAGAAACTTTTATGCAAAAGGATGTTCAAAGGAATGTACTTTGAGTGAGAGACATCATATCTAAGGAATTGTCTTGTAACAATCTCCGATAGAAGACTTTGTAATATCATTGGCAATAGTCTTTGTGACTTTGGTGCATTGACATTACGAAAGGATCATTGCATAAAGTGTTAGAATCTAGCATATTCTATAAGTAGCAAGAATTGATATTCTTACACTTATGGAAAAGGATTTGGAGTTGTAAAATGAGAATGATTGGAAATGTGTTCAATTTGTCTATTTCACAAAAGTAAGAACCATAGGTTAACATTGTGTGCATGCTAGGAGCATGGGACAAGTGTAATAATTCAAGTAAGAAGTTGATTAACCGAAACGACAAATAATGAGTAATCAATGTGGTGATAAATAAAAGGCATTTTATTTATACTCAAAGGTTTGAGGCCATATGGGATTAGTATTATTCTTGTGTTTCACATTTGCATGTTTTGACTTCCAAAATAATTTAATTGGTTAAGAACAGTCAAATTATTCGAACGGGCCACAGTCGTTCATATGTTGGAAGTAGGTATGAATGAAGACTGTCGTGAATTGGTGTGTGGATTGTCTAAAGAGCATTAGACATAAGAAAATGTTTGCTACAACGTTCATGAGTGCTTATGAATATGATTTGAGCATTGGATTAAACCCACGCTCACTTGGATCACCCCATGAATTGTATCACGAGTGATTGGTGAGACGATAACATCTTATATTCTTGAAACCGAGATGTGTGAGTTGTATCTTGAAAATCGGTTGCACATTGATAATATGTAAACGCACTAGTAACTTGGTGTTATAAAACATATTGTTGTGTGTGATTAGTTTAGTGAGTGCAAGCAAGCATTGTATCAAAGTTTATTCGTTCCTTTTATCCAAAGAAGGATAAAAGCGATATCTTTGGGCCCCTCGATGGTTTAGTGATGACAAACGTAAATGCTCGGCCGGGCTAGGGCTAATTTGATTTGTTCAATTAGTCTGTCATCATAAATCAGAAATCGAGAAGTAGTACAAAGAGAATGATTTGAAATCATGTCTCATATGATATCTTGAATGGAGGAATATATGATCCCTTATCTAAGGACACGCGTATCTGATATGATTAGAGTTGACAACGGCTTTGGAAAGCTACGATTGCAGATCGGGATCCGAAGTCATACGCAGAATAGTTGTTAGACTTATCCAAGTGGGAGACTGTTGGATTAGTGTCTAAGTCCATAACTATTTTGGTATGTACTTGACCCGATGGTGCATGGTCCTTTTGGGTTGCCTTCAGCAAAGCAACTTGATTGGAGAAATAAATAGAGAGAGAGGTTATTATGATTTATTAATATGTTATAAGAATAATATATTAAAGGAGAAATCATATTTGTTTAATTAATATTGGTCAATAATTAATTAAGAATTAATTTTGTGATCAATTGTAATTAATTAAACTAGAGAGGCTGAATTGTAATTATGTGATAGTTACAAAATAAGGTAAGGATTATCTTATATATAGGGTGAACGAATTTAAGGTGATAATGCCTTAGAATTCGACTAGGATAAGGGTTTCTAAGACTTATCTTATGGTTGCTTGGTGGACAAGCAACTAGATAAGGATAAGGACTAAAACCCTAATCTTTACACCTATATAAACCCTCTAAGGCTCATGAATTCGTCTAAGCCTTCTCAAGAATTCCTAAGGACGAATTCCTACCTCTCTCTCTCCTCTCTCTTTATACCTTCTCCACTTGCTTATGGTGTTTGTAAGCCATTAGAGGAGTGACACTTGTGACTCTCAGCCTTCCAAAGTCAATACAAGGAGATTTGGGATTGTTATTACTACATAACAATCAAGGTAACATTATAAACCTATTCTCATGTTAATATGATTATTTGAATGCTAGAATTAGGGTTTACAGTCTTGGATAACATGCATGTACAATAGAGAAACCTAGATCCAAGCTTTAGGGTTTGTATGAGCACATAGGATGTCTTATGACCGAAAACCCATCAAATACCACATACAACAATTTACCACTCGAGGCTATACTCGATACAACCCTCTGGTCAATATGTCTTAGCGGGACCCTCCAGTCCCGTAGCTCGTTGGCCCCTCTGGTCCGGTCTAGATCGTTGGACCCTCTAGTCCGGTCAGGTTGAGGACCCTCTGGCCTCGAAAATCGTTGGACCCTCCAGTCCGGTCAGAATAGCACATAGCATACATAATCACAAAAACACATAATCTCAAGCAAACACGCATGACCTTCCGGTCCAAACATAGATACCACCCTAGGTAATGTATAATGAGAAGACTCACCTCGGGTAACTCGAATGATATCGAACTCGAACCACTGATCTTGCCTCCGCCTAATCACATACAGAAAATATATCTACTTAATATAGGCTCTCAAAGGCTAGACTAATCCCTTCCTATACTCTATCAGAAGGGTAAAAGGCCATTCTACCCCTCTAATGGCCCAAAAGTCCATTTGTTGATTAAACCCTAAAAGTCAACAAAAGTCATCCCTAAGGAGTACACGGCGCGTACCAGACTCCTACGCTGGGCGTACTCGACCGCTATGCTGATATCGGGCTGATTGATCCCTACACCCCGCGTATCGGGATTTACGCTCAACGTACGTCCCAGTTTAACTATTATCTCACTTATGGTCTTAATCAGTTAAGACCTTGGCTCAAAATGCAGATCTAGACCCCTACAGCCTCCTAATCCATAAAGTCGAAGCCTTTACGCAATTGCATGGCTATAATGGACAACATCATCCAAAACACGCCACTTCCTTCACTAATGAGCTCATATCTCATCCATGGCTCACTCCCAACGTCCAGGATTGGATTTATATTGATCTATAACACTTTATACACTGAATATGGAAATATCAAGGTCTTATGGAGTTCCTTTACTCATAAAGTCTCCACCTTTGGGACAAAAACCCTAGAAATGGTCCATAAAGCTCAAATCAAAAAGGTTGAGAAAGCTTGGAGCTTTTTACCTCCAAATGATGCTCCAACCTCAAAAAGTTTAGATCCAAAGCGTACCCTCCAACTCTAGCTTCTTCAATGGCACCTCTTTCTCTTCAAAAGCACACAAGAACACTTTCAAGCTCAACCAAACTCACACAATCTCTAGAACGAAGGTTAGAGCCACTTAGGGCTTTGCTCTCTGGAAATGGTGGCTAAAAGTGAGGCCATAATGTTCCTTATATAGGGCTCACCCCCATAATTAGGGTTTCAATCTGAACCTAGTACGCCCAGCATACACTATGGTACGCCCAGCATACTGGGTAGACTCCGCGTCAAGATTACGCTCATGAGTACGCGCAACATACTCTTCCTTACGCCTAGCGTACTCGAAAGCCTAACATTCTATTCATCGAATTATTTTGGAAACTTGAGGAAAGAAAAGGATCAAATAGATATACCTAAATTCCGGGATGTTACAATTCTCCCCCACTAGAATCAGACTTCTCCCTCGAAGTCTTGCTCAGCAAATAACTCAGGGTACTGCTCCCGCATCTCCGACTTCGGTTCCCAAGTCAAATCGGATCCCCTCTGATGCTGCCACTGGACTTGAACCAAGGGCACTTCCTTGTTCCTTAGAACCTTCACTTTCTGATCTAGGATCGCGATCGGCGTCTCAATATAATTCAGGCTCGCATCCACCTGAATGTCCTCTAATAGCACTACAGCCGTCTCATCAGCCACACACTTCCACAACTGGGACACGTGGAAGGTGCTATGGATCTAGCTCAACTCCTCAGGTAGCTCCAGCTGATATGCTACCTTGCCTACCCTGGCAATCACCCTGAAAGGTCCGATATATAGAGGCCCCAACTTGCCCCACTTCCTAAACCGAATTACTCCTTTCCACGGAGAAACTTTCAAAAGCACAAAATCTCCGACCTGGAACTCAAGCTCGGGTCACCGTCTGTCTGTGTAACTCTTCTGACTACTCTGGGCCATTTTCAACCTCTGTCGGACCTGCTGAATCTGCTCGGCTGTCTTCAACATTATCTCTATGCCATCCATAACTCTCTTCCCCACCTCTCCCTAGTAAATGGGAGTACGACACCTCCTCACAAAAAGAAGCTCAAAGGGAGGAATACTGATGCTCGAGTGATGGCTGTTGTTATAGGAAAACTCACCCAAAGGTAGGTATGAGCCCAACTTCCACCAAAATCCATAACGCATTCCCGAAGCATGTCCTCGAGCGTCTGAATCGTCCGCTCGCTCTTTCCGTCTGTCTGTAGGTGGTAGGTGGTACTAAAATTCAATCGCGTTCCCAACTCCTCATGGATTTTTTTTCCAAAATCTAGAAGTAAAACGTACATCCTGATCCAAAACTATGGACGTCGGCACTCCATGCCTACCTACCACCTCTCGCACATAAATCTCTGTCAGCCTCTCAGCAGAAGAGCTCTCACTAATAGCAAGGAAGTGAGCACTCTTCATCAACCGATCCACGATCACCCAGTTCACATCAACTCCATGCACCGCCCTCAACAATTTGGTGATAAATTCCATCGAGATCTGCTCCCACTTCCACTTGGGGATCTCCAAAGGCTACAATAGACCATGAGGACGCTGGTGCTCAGCCTTGACCCGGCGGCAGGTCAGGCACCTCTCTACTACCCATGCTGCATCCCTCTTCATACAGGGCCACCAATAGTCTCTCTCTTCAAATCTTGATACATCTTAGTGGCCCCAGGATGGATCGAAAATCTCGATCTATGCACCTCCCCCATCAAAATGCTACGAGCTCTGCTCGTATAAGGCACCCAAACCCGACCTCGAAAGGTCATAAGTCCCCGACTATCCTTCATAAACTCGGATACCTGCCCAATCACCCGCTCCTTCTTGCGGTTTTCTAGTCTCACTACATCCTCCTGGGCCTCTCGAATGGTATCTAACACCGGAGTCATCACAATCATCCTCATGCACAAATATCGAATCGGGGCACTCTCCGCATTGCAGCTCAATGCATCGGCTACCACGTTAGCCTTGCTCGGGTGGTACAGAATCTCACAATCGTAATCTTTTACCACGTCCAACCATCTCCTGTGGCGCATATTCAGGTTAGGCTGATCCATCAGATACTTCAAGCTTTTGTGGTCCATGTAAATGGTACACCGAACCCCGTATAAGTAATGGCGCCAGGTCTTGAGCGCGAACGACACTGCCCCCAACTCTAAATCGTGGGTGGGATACCTCGCCTCGTGAGGCTTTAGCTGCCTCGATGCATATGCTATCACGTTCCCCCTCTGCATAAGCACTGCACCTAACCCCGATATGGATGCATCATAACAAACCACGAAGTCGTCCATTCCCTCAGGGAGAGCTAGCACTAGAGCTTCGCACAATCTCTGGCGACGAGTCTCAAACGAGGACTGCTGATCGGGACCCCAAACAAATGCAACACCCTTCCGGGTCAACTTGGTGAGAGGAACAATTATGTTGGAGAATTTTTTGATAAACCTCCGGTAGTAGCCGGCCAAACCCAGAAAACTCCTAGATCTCGGTGGGGATCTCGACACCTCCCAACTCATAACCGCCTCAATCTTGGCCGGATCGACCAAAATCGCATTCTGATTAACGAGGTGTCCCAAGAACTGGACCTCTTGTAACCCAAAATCGCACTTGGAGAATTTGGCATAAAGCCTCTCTGATCTCAATACTCCGAGGACCTCCCTCAAATGCTCCTCATGCTGCTCTCTAGACCTCGAATACACCAAAATATCCCCGATGAACACGATCACCGAACGATCGAACATATGCCTGCATACCCGGTTCATGAGATCCATGAATGTTGTTGGTACATTGGTGAGCCCGAAAGGCATCACCACGAACTCGTAATGCCCATAACGAGTCCTAAATGTTGTCTTCTGAATATCCTCCTCATGAATCTTCATCTGATGATAACCAGACCTCAAATCAATTTTGGAAAACTAAGATGCACCCTACAACTAATCAAAGAGATCGTCGATCCTCGGGAGTGGATATCGGTTCTTGACCATCACCTTGTTCAACTCCCGGTAATCAATGCACATCCGGTGCGAACCATCCTTTTTCTTGACAAAAAGCATCGGTGCTCCCCACAACAAGCTACTCAGCCGGATAAATCCCTTTCCCAACAGTTCCTGAAGCTACGAGAATAACTGCTACATTTCTGGCGGCGCAAGGCGATAGGGTGCCTTGGCGATAGGTGCCCCCTGGAAGCAAATCAATGCAAAACTCCACCTGCCTCTCGAGAGGCACACCCGGTAACTCCTCGGGGAAAACGTTCAGAAACTCACTAACCACCGGAACGTCAGTGACAGTACTCGGTCTCTCTGTAGCATCCCGCATATCCGACACATACGCCAGAAAACCCATGAACCCTACTACAAGCTCTGCCTCGCTCGAGCAGCCGAACAAAATGCTGACCCAGATCAGGTACCCTCGCCGAATACTGTAAGTACTACCCCAATAGGGTTTCAGATGGTCATCAACTGCCGCTCATAGTCGATCATGGCTCAGAATCGGCTCAACCAGTCCATTCCCACGATGACGCATATATCCCCCATCGCGATAGGTACCAAACCTATCGGAAACTCGACTCCAAAAATCTCAAGCACACATCCACAGATCACATCAGTCGCAAAAACAGCATGCTCATCAGCTATGGAGACTCTCAGAGGTCGATTCAACGTCTCACGTTGGACACTGATGTGACGACTAAATGCTAGCGATATGAAAGATCGACTCGCACCCGAGTCAAACAGCACCAAAGCAGGTACAAAATTCACAAGAAAAGTACCTAAATATATCACATATCAGCACCATATGTAAATAAAAGAATAAGCAAAAGATCACATACCAGCCACAACTTCGAGTGCTGCACAGACCTCCTCTGTTGTCAACTGGAAGGCTCTGCCGCGAGCCTTCGGTGCCTCGGCCTTTACGGGCTGACTCTCTGTAGCTCGAGTGGTAGAGGTTGCAGATCCCTGCGCTGATCCATGAATCAACACCGGGCACTCGGCCTTCCAATGGCCCGTTTAGTTGCAATGGAAGCAAGCCGAAAATCCCTTGGGGCAATCCCTAGCGATATGCCTCTCCTTCCCACACTTGTAACACACACCTGACCTGCACATCCCATCATGGTTCTTGCCGCACCTCCCATAAGTGCGGCCTTTCTGACCTCTCGATCTCGAATCAGCGGGCTTTACCCGCTTGGCCGTCGGCTGAGACTGTTTCGGTTGTCCATCCCTCCTCTGAGACTCCACCTCCTCCTTGGCCTGAGTCTCTAGCTCAATCTCCTTCTTCTGATCATTTTTCTGGAGCTTGGCAAATGTCTGGTATGATGAGTTCGCCACGAACTCATGGATGTCTCTCCTCAGTATGCTCAGATATCGGCTCATACGTGCCTGCTCAGTAGACATGTGCTCAGGGAAAAACAACGCCCTCTCATGAAACATCCGGGTGATCACAGTCACAGACTCAGTCCCCTGCTTGAGGGACAAAAACTCTTGGGCCAAACGTTCCCTCTCCATTAGGGGAATGTACTCATCTCGAAACATAGCGGTGAACCTCTCCCAAGTCACCACGGTAAGCTCTGCAGTAGTAAAGTTAGATGTCAAAAACTTTCACCAGCCCTTCGCTCCCAAGCGAAGCTAGTTCAGAGCGAATCGTACCCTTAGATGCTCCGGACAAGAACAAGTGTAGAAGCATTCCTCACCGTTAGAGATCCATCTTATCACTGCTATTGGATCTTGGGTCCCAGCAAACTCTGGTTGCTTCGTGTTGCTGAACTCCCGATAGAGCAACAAGTCACCCCTACTGTGGCCTAGCAGCGGCGACGACTGCGGTGGCCTAGCATCGGTAAGAGCAACGCACCGCTCGTCAAATGTCACAATCAACGTGCTCTTGGTAGACCCAAACATCTCTGGTATCTCAGCTCGAATGGCTGCAACCACCTCATCATCGATCATCCTGCGAATCTCATCATCTCTGCAGTGTGACGCGTACCCACCATGATGTCTCTGAAGCACAACACAAAAGAAATCAGAGACCCTCTCGAGTATCATCACACTCAATCACTCAACCCTACTTGTTCCTTAGTACCATAAGGATTCTTACTTGGAGTGCTCACTGGTCTGGTGTTTCCAGTAGTACGGGCCCTATACAACCTTCCACACCACATTAGTATTCACCCCAAGTCCTCCTTATAGGATTCTAGATCACAAGTACTCTATATCTCACTGAGCATAGGCTACCACCTAGTAGACCTCTCATAAGCTCCTCTCTACTACCTACTCACACTCGAAGTAATTCATAGTAGCAGTAACCCCTAGGCTAAGGCATCACAAATCAGGTCACTCTAGTCTTAAATATGAATACTTAGCCTATTCTAGCATGCATAACACATCTCATAATATCTCATAACACATAAAAGGGTATTTTAGGAAATCACCGTTTGGGTATTGGCTGATGGTACACACTGCTCTTTTCCGCTCTTATGGAATCTTTTACTCTTGTTTCTTCTTTTTTTGAAAACTTTTCTCAAATCCTCAGTTTGAGTTCAGATATGCCCAAAGGTGTATCTGAATCCCTCAAACCAAGACTCTAATACCAACTTGTAACAACAAGAAATTTCAAACCAAAATTTTCATTTTTAATATTCATAAAACATTTGTCTCATCATTAAATCTCCAAAACCAATTAACAAGTTTTCAAAACAATTGTTCAATTCCAGGCTCCACAAATACTTCTCCAAATCAAAAAGTATGTGTACAATCACGCCGGTGCCTTCCAGCGATCCTCTGAGGTGCCTGAAACACATAACACGGTAAGCACGAATGCTTAGTGAGTTCCCCAAAATACCACATACAACAATTTTCCACTCGAGGCTATACTCGATACAACCCTCTGGTCAATATATATGTCTCAACGGGACCCTCCAGTCTCGTAGCTCGTTGGACACTCTGGTCCGTTCTGGCTCGTTGGACCCTCCAGTCCGGTCAGGTTGAGGACCCTCTGGCCTCGGAAATCGTTGGACCCTCTAGTCTAGTTAGAATAGCACATAGCATACATAATCACAAAAACACATAATCTCAAGCAAACACGCATGACCTTCCGGTCCAAACATAGATACCACCCTAGGTAATGTATAGTGAAAAGACTCACCTGGTAACTCAAATGATCTCGAACTCGAACCACTGATCTAGCCTCCGCTTAATCACATACATAAAATATCTCTACTTAACAAAGGCTCTCAAAGACTAGACTAATCCCTTCCTATACTCTATCAGAAGGGTAAAAGGCCATTCTACCCCTCCAATGGTCCAAAAGTCCATTTGCTGACTAAACCCTAAAAGTCAACAAAAATCAACCCTAAGGAGTAAGCGGCGCGTACCAGACTCATACACTGGGCGTACTCGACCGCCATGCTGATATCAGGCTGATTGAGCCCTACGCCCCGCGTACTGGGATTTACGCTCAACGTACGTCCCAGTTTCACTATTATCTCACTTATGGTCTTAATCAGTTAAGACATTAGCTCAAATTGCAGATCTGGACCCCCTACAGCCTCCTAATCCATAAAGTTGAAGACTTTACGCCTTTGCATGGCTATAATGGACAACATCATCCAAAATACACCACTTCCTTCACTAAAGAGCTCAAATCTCATGCATGGCTCACTCCTAACGTCCAAGATTGGATTTTTATGGATCTATAACACTTTATACAATGAATATGGACAGATCAAGGTCTTATGGAGCTCCTTTACTCATAAAGTCTCCACCTTTAGGACAAAAACCCTAGAAATGGTCCATAAAGCTCAAATCAAAAAGGTTGAGAAAGCCTAGAGCTTTTTATCTCCAAATGATGCTCCAACCTCAGAAAGTTCAGATCTAAAGCTTGCTCTCCAACTCTAGCTCCTTCATGGGCACCTCCTTCTCTTCAAAAGCACACAAGAACACTTTCAAGCTCACCACATTCACACAAGCTCTAGAACAAAGGTTAGGGTCACTTAGGTTTTTGCTCTCTTGAAATGGTGGCTAAAAGTGAGGCCATAATGTTACTTATATAGGGCTCACCCCCACAATTAGAATTTCAGTCTGAAACTAGTATGCCCAACGTACACTATGGTATGCCCAGTGTACTGGGTGGACTCCGCGTCAAGAATACGCTCATGTGTCTACGCAGCGTACTATCCCTTACGCCCAGCGTACTCGAAAGCCAAACATTCTATTCAAGAACTTATTTTGGCAACTTGAGGAAAGATAAGGATCAAAGAGATATACCAGAATTCCGGGATGTTACATCAGGAATTTATTTAGAATTCATTTTGTTATCAAAAAGAGACCGGTTAAATTAATAGGGACTGATTAAGTAAATTAGTGATGCATATAGTTTGGGCTGATGATCCATGTTGATTAGGGATGGACTAAATCTATGAGAGAGTCCATAAAGAGTTAGTCCAAAAGGCTATCAAATGAGTTATTGGATTACAAGCCCACGTGAATGAATTAGGGTTTACAAGTTGAAGCCCTAGGAATTCTACATTATAAATGTAACCTCTAACACTCCTAAAATTGGCCAAAGACTTCTAAAAAGAAACTCTATCCGATCTTTGGTGCCTCCTAGCCTCTCTCTCATAATCCTCCATTGTTCTTGTTTTTTTTTGACTTATTTGAGGTATCACATTTGAGGTAGTAAGCTCTTAAAAAGCCAAGTTCTACAAGCTACAACAAAAAGGTATTCATCTAACTTGTTTTATGTTGTAAATCTCAAAATTGTATGCTAGTTAGGATTCATTCTTTGGATAACATAAAATTTCATGTATAACTTGAGAAAACTTAGATCCAAATAATTAGGGTTGTATGTGCACCATAGGACTGTTATTGTGCTCAAAACTCATCGGTGGTATCAGAGCCTAGGTGTGTTCTGTTATATTTATGCATTGGTTAATTGTTCAAAGTTGAAGCAAATTGAAATCTGCTCTCTGATTAGTGGACTCGACGAGTCCTATGAAGGAACTTGAAGAGTCGAGCCAACTCCACAAGTCCATTGCCTAATTCGACGAGTTGGATCATCTGTTTGCAGATTTTTGGGTACTTTGGCCAGAGTTGGATTAGGATCATTACCACAAACTGTTTTGACTGATAAAATTGGTTTTTTTATGATAAGGTAATGATTATCTTCATCCAATTGAAGGATAATTGTCAAATTTTGAGATAATTACTTATAGAATTTGATGTGAATTATCTTTCTATATGAAATTAGATTAGGTCAAATTTTGTGATCTAGATAAGTTATATGATTAATTTAATTGTTTTTAAATTTGATCTAAGAAGTTTTGAAAAGTTTCAAAATTTGCCCTCAAGTTTTGGAATTTAAAATTTGATTAAAAGTTTTAATTGTGAAATATTAAATTCTAAGACCCTAACATTTTAAATGTTTAAAATACATCCTTTTGGTTTCATAATTTAAATTTAGAATCAAAGGTTCTAATTTTGGAAATTTAAATGGACACAACTAGAAGGAATAAATATGGCCTTATTAAAAATTAATTAAAAGATTAATAAAGAGAGTATTAATAAATCCATAATAACATGGTTTAAAATTTTAATTGAATTAAAAGTCTAATTTGTTTAAAAGATTAAACCACCCATAGTTGTAAAATTTTGAAATTCAACCCTTATACTATTATAATATTAATAACTTAATACTTATATATGTAAAAGTTTAAATTTCATGCTAACCCATGAAATTGCCCATTACACCTTATTGGTCGTTAGTGGAGCGTGTGTGGTTAACCGACACACTAATATAAGACTAATGAAGGATGGCAATAGGTAGCTCATAGGTTATCATAGATCAATGGAGCGTGTGTGGTTAACCAGTACATTGATTAGATGATAAATGACTTCGAGAGTACCAAACTAATTTGCATGGTTATTCACACATTTTTTGTGATCCTCCGTGTCCCAGCCACAAACTTGAAATGGCATAATCGAGATTAAACATGCCATCGAAAAATTCAATGAATCTCCAAAGATCTAGGAATTTCATTTAAAAACTTAATTCTTTTAAAATTCCGTTATCGTGGTGGAATTGGTAAATCGTCATTTACCTACCACCTTCAAACAATTTTGCAAATGGATTACGACATTCCTCTTCTGAATTGTGGATTATTTTGTTGGATCCTAGCCTTAATATTTTCATTTGGGTGTTATATTAAGGATCAAATCAACTTACTTGAATTTCTCCCATGTAGATGCCTACTTCTGACATATATGGTCTTCCATATCCTTTTGGAAAAAGATTTCCTAATGAAGATGATATTACAAATGGCGATCAAGGTGAAAGATCAATCTCTTTGTCGTGCATTGGTGGAACTGAAAATCACAATTCTCTTCCTCCACCTCCTCTCGTGATTCTCCCCGGCCCACATTTTCGTCGACTTGAAAAGTTCAAGGTCACTCAAGCCCTATTGGTATGCAAGCATCAAGACGGATGTCCTATGTGTGCACACGTTCTGAAAATGAAGCTGCACATTTACATACTATGAATGTTGGGTGTCGCTGTTCCAAGGAAGTTGGTTGTTGACTTGGTTCTTCAATCGCCGTCTGAGTCGTATAGTAAGTTCGTTAAAGATTGCTATATGATAGATCTAGACGTGATCCTCGTCTATCTTACATGTTTGCTAATTGTTGTTGAATCAACAATGATTTGGCGCACTGGTAAAGCAAATTTGATTGCAAGATCTGTTTCCCAAGTTTCCATGGACAAACATGATACTACAGAAATGATTTCTTCTTCTAAGAGAGAGAAATTGGCCAAAGTCCAAAGGTTTGATTTTAAGAGAATGGCTAGTTCTGCAATTTTCTCATGCGCCGATGCAAAAGAAGCCATCTGTTTTTACTGCCATTTGAAGGGACATTGGAAGCAAAGCTACTCTGACTACCTGAGAGATCTAAGAGATGATAAAGTCAAATTATATGACTCTACTCCTGGTAAGTCCATAATCTAACTCTATTAAGTTCTCATTTAGTGATTCTTATTACATGATGTAAAGTTACATTTTGATATTTTGCATAATCAAAGAAAAATAAGGAAGCTTAAAGGAAATAGCATGTTGAGTCTGATCATTAAGAAATGGATTCTGATTGCATGGTTTGATGATTAGATTTTTAAGCTGCTGCTTAGGAGTTATGATAGATTGCTTAGGAATATTTAGTAACATAGTTTTCATTTGTACTTGCATTGTAAGGACAAGTTTTCCGCATTTTTATAAATAAAGAAAATTTTTGATTTTGTTTTATTTATATTTCCTTGCCATGGCATTTGTGAAAATTGGTGTTTATATATTTTTAGCAATATTGAAAATGGATTTGATTCTTGATTATATCGTTTGTGGTAGTGTCGTAATTTACCAAATAAGGAAGGATTCTTATCACCCAAGTTTTAATTGAACAAAGACTTGGACTCATGCGACTTGCATTGTGTGATGAATGAGAATTTTTGTCTTTGGGAAATTAAGAATAATTCCTTGTTCACATATGTATGTGAGTCAAGTGAAATACTTAAGGATCAAGTGCACATTTATGTGTACTATTCAGATCCACCACAAGAGTGATAAAGACTATTCGTCATGAGTTACTAATGGTTTAGTAAATATGGTTATGCTTACAAGCTTAAGTATAATTCTAATACCTTGAAAAGTTTCAAAGTATAACCAGAACAAATAAGAAGAATCAGTTAGGCAAAAAATGAAAGTTTCTTCAATCTGAAAGGAAAGGAGAGTAGTTTAGTATCATCTTTTTGCAATTGTCCTTATGATTATGGAACCATGTCATAATTGATCCTCTAAGGACACCCTAGTGCATTTATATGACTAAGGAGAGGAATCGGGAATTTTTGAAATGGTTAAAATCAAATGGATGAGTCATACTTCGTTCCAAAATTGGTTCTTAGAGTTATACTCTAGTTACTCCAAGTTATATCTTGAGTAACATGTTCTAAGTAGGTTTATAACACCTCATGAAATGTGGAGTAGAAATGTTTCTTACTCTTGCTCATTTGGATCTGGTAGTTGTGATGTTTTGGCTAAAACAAAGACCAACTAAGACCAATCAAATGAATTGTTTTTTCTTGATAAGAACCCACACTAAATCTTGAATATTTGTTTGTCAATGAATGTTTCTTGAGAAGATAATCTTATATGTCAAGAGATCAGTGGGAGTCTTAATAGTCTTAAATACTTTCAAGAACTAATCAAGAATAAACCTATTGTTTACCACTAGCACACGACTTGAGGTTCGTAACCTATCTTGTTAACACATTCTTGTTTCTATGGTATTCCAGTTAAGTTGACTATGCATGTGAGTTCTATGAGTCCTCATCTGCTCGCATAAGGTAAAGAACTTTGATAAGTGAATGTAAATTGATCTATGTGGGTGAGATGCTCAATAACTTGGAAGCAATGGTAGGCCCTTGTGCTACCAAATGACAAGAAATTAAGATTGAAAAAGTTCGGTCCATATGAGTTTGGATTTGTCACAAAACTTGTCTTGTGATTATGGTTATGACAAATTTACATGGATAGGAACACATACACCATAAAATCTAAGTGACATATGGTTTCTCTCGGCTTCATGAATATGATTGTGAGGAAACGATTTCACTAAGTGGATTTTAAGGTATTAGCATTTGTGATTGCGTTCTCAAATTCGAGTATGATTACGACATCCCTCTTCATAGTTCAAATGTGAGAAATGGAAAATAGTTTGAACATTCAGAATTTATTGTTCTAAGTTCTTAAATATTTTTGACACACATATGAGCTTTATAATAAAAGGTGTATGAGCTTATATAAGGACTTACCAAAGCATCTCGTATCAGAAATATGAAATTTGGAACGAAGGTCAATAAGTATTGATTTCTAGAAGTCTAGCTGTTTTTTTTGGTACATGTCAAAGTCAATGGGAGCATAAGTGTTATGCTAGAAAGAATGTAATTATTATGCTAGTAGGAGCATGATTATTACATTAAGTGTTCCGAGTTAGCAATATTAATTATCGAAAACCAAGTTTTAATTTGCAAAGTTGCAGAGTTTGAAAAGTTGTTTTGCTATAGTAAAATTTAATGGAGATGATACTTATACTTTATTTCGAATCTAAAAGTTTAGATTGAAGTATTAATCAGACTTAGTCATGAGCATAGATGAATAACATGTTGAAATGTTTCAACATGGAAAATTTTAGAAATGGAAATATTATAGCGAGAGACTGGAAAACTATCATGTCTTTATGAATCATGTCCCATATGCTTTGGGTATAGGATAAATTACATATGCAATAATGTTCATGTGTTCTGATTTTCCTAATGCCTAGGGAATTAAGAAGGAAAAAGAACCAGAATCGGATATAACTAAAGTTATTAAACAACTGTCAAGGACGATCTGAGGTTCGCTAAGGATTGGTCGCTTGCAGGCAGTTGGAAGTATAGTAATGTATGGAGCATATTGACATTATTATAAATAGATAGGATTCTATTAATAATGAATTGACGTATGGTAAATATGGAAATGTTTCCATAATCATAGTTGGATATTAAGAATCTTTGTGTAGGTTAGAAAATTTTATGAAAGAAGGATGCTTAGAGGAATGTACTTTGAATGTGAGACTTCCTCTCCATGGAATTGTTCTATAACAAGTCTCTAGTGGAATGCTTTGTAAGATCATTGATAAAGTCTCTACGACTTTGGTGCCTTGACATTACAATTGGATCATTGCATGTGAGTTTAGATCTAACAAGATTCTAGTAGTCGCAAGAATTTTGTGTTCTCACACTTATAATAAGGATTAGGGAATTATGAAATGAGTATCATTGGAAATGTGTTCAATTGATCTATTTCACAAGGTAAGGACCATAGGCAAACATAGTGTGCATGCTTGGAGCATGGGATAACTATTGTTTTAATTCAAGTATTAAGTTAATTAGTAGAAACATTATACAATGAATAACGTGTAATCAATATAGTGATTAAATAATCAATGTTTTATTTATATTCAACAGTTTTGAAACCATATTAGATTAGATTATTCTTATGTTTCATTTTGCATGCTTTGACTTCCCGAATAATAAGATTATTCAAACATACACAGTCAATCATACTTTGGAAGTAAGTAATGAGGTAAGACTGTCATCAATCCGACTATAGATTGTCTAAGTGTTTAGACACAGCACAAGTTTGTTGCAGTGTTCATGAGTACTCCTGTAATAAGATTTGAGTATTGGACTAAACTCATGCTCATCTGAATCACTTCATGGATTTTATCATGAGTGATTGTGAGACGATAATATCTTATATTCTTAAAACAGAGACATGTGAGTTGTAGTTTGCAAGTCGGTTACACATTGATGATGCGTAAATGCACCAGTAACTTGGTGTTATAAAACGTATTGTTGTGTGTGATTTGATGAGTAAATTGAGCAAGCATATAAGTTGACGTTTATCCATTCCTTTTAGGGATAAAAGTGATATATGTGGGCCCCTCGATGATTTAGTGTTGACACCCTAAGCGCTTGGCCAAGCCTGGATAAGTTGATGTGTGCAATTATAGTATGTTGTCAGTCGTCATAAATCGGAAATCGGGAAACAACACATGGAAAAAGAGAATTATTATAATTCATTTCTTAGTCCATACGATATCTTGAAGAATTAAGAAATATATGATCCCTTATCTAAAGGACGCGTTACTAATAAGATCAGAGTTTGACAGCAGCTTTTGAGAGCTACAATTGCTAATTGTATTTAGAAGTTACATTCGCAGTTATAGTTATTAGACTTATTCAAGTGAGAGACTGTTGGATTAGGTGTCTAAGCACATAACTATAATTGGTATGTACTTGACCCGGTAGTAGCATGGTCCTTTTGGGTTGCCTTCACCAGAGCAATTTGATATGACGAATATTTGAGAAAGAGGTTATTTATGATTTATTAATATATTATAAGAATAATATATTAATTGATAAATCATATTATTTAATTGGTATTGATCAGGATTTAATTTGGAATTAATTTAGTGATCGACTAATTAAAGTAACAGGGACTGATTAAGTAAAACAGTGGTACATATAGTTTGGGCTAATGATCCTTGTTGGTTAGGGATGGACTAAATCTATGTGAGAGTCCATGAAGAGTTAGTCCAAAAGGCTATCAAATGAGTTATTGGATTAAAGGCCCAAGTGAATGAATTAGGGTTTACAAGTTGATATCATAGGAATTCTACACTATAAATGCAACCACTAACACTCCTAAGATTGGCAAAGACTTCTAAGAAGAAACCTTAGCCAATTTTTGATGCCTCCTTGCCTCTCTCTCATAATCCTCCATTGTTCTTGGTGTCTGTGACTTATTTGAGGTATCACATTTGAAGTACTATGCTCTTGAAGGGACAAGTTCTTCAAGCTACAACAAAATAGGTATTCATCTAACTTTTTTATGTTGTAAATCTCAAAATTGTATGCTAGTTTGGGTTCATGCTTTGGATAATATAAAATTGCATGTATAACTTGAGAAAACTTAGATCCAAAGCATTACAGTTGTATGTGCACCATAGGATTGTTATTGTTCTCAAAACCCATCACATTTGAGATTAAGTGTTTGGATTAGGAAAAAGTTAATGGGCCTTAGGGTAAGGCCCATGTAAGGGTTTGGGCCCAGTTTGGAAAATTTGGCCATAAATGGTCTTTGGATGATTATTTGGTTTGTGGGCCTTTATGATTGTGAGTTTGGGCCTTAGTCTTGGACCAAACTATGTGAGGGGTAAAATGGTCTTTTTACCCCATATTTGGATTGTTGGATTTGGCTTGGAACCCAATTGTTAATTAGGTCTTATTTGCTTGAAGTGTGCGGAATTTAGCAGATTAGCAATTAGAGATTTATTCATGGGTTTAGCTATCGAGGTGAGTCTCCTCACTGTACTATGGGTCGAAGACACCAATACTGGCCCATTTGGTTTATGTATTATAAGAAGACCCATGGGTGGCGCTTGGCATTTGTATGAAAGACCAGGTGGTAGCTCCTGGCAATCTGCATGTAGGACCAAATTCTGAACTCTAGTAGTTAATTAGTTAAGTAGTTGTAGATTGTATGCTAGTTGTATTTGTGATGCTTGCATGGAAGACAAGGAGGTGGCTCCTGGCAGTTTTTTTTAAGACCCAAGCTTTTGGCCCCCAGCCTGGCAAGGAAGACCATGATACGACTCGTGGCATAATGGCAAGACTATGGTTGGCATATAGCACCTTATATTGAATGTTGGATATCTACGTTATGTATGGCTCGTAAGTTATGTTTGATATGTGGTATCTAGGAAACTCATTAAGCCTTTTTCTTGCAGATGTGGTTTATGGTTTTAGGTACCTATGGTTTGAAAGGGAAGGTCCCAGTTTGATCGCAATGCATACACCCATGTTTTCTGCAACGCGTGATTTTGGGAAGGAACTCTGATAATTGTTTGGATTTTCAAATGCTTCTAAATGTTTGAATAAAGGATAAATGAATATTTTGAGTATATTAAAAATAATTTTTTTACCCTAGTTTTTGGGATGTTACAAGTTGGTAGCAGGGCCTTGGTTTGAGGGATCAGGGCATACTTTTTAGTATATCTGGACTCAAACTGAGGGTTTGTTGAAATTTTTTCATAAAATAATGTTTATTCAAAAAGGGTTTATAATGAAAGAAAGGGTGTGATGCGTGCAATCAGATGAGCTCAAGTAAGTGGTTCCCAAAATACCAATACATGTTTATTATGATAAATGATATGATTTTGTTAATTGCATGCTATATTAGGGTTATGTATCTGCTCAGTATTTCATGATAGGAGTGATTCCTTTATATACCTGATTGTATGAGGTTTTAGAATTGCATGCTAGTATGGTTTTCAGATAAGTGGATAGAACCTAATTTAGGTATGCTGGTTAGATTTTCCGTTGCCTGGATGTTGCTTGCTTTGTGTTTTGTGGGAATTTTAGTGATGCAAATTGAGTGCTAAGTGAATATGCTAAGTCACATGTGGCACAAGTTAAACAATCTTAGAGTGACGGATCTGACCCAATTGTGCTGCTCTTATTTAAGTCCAAACTGTTTAGGGTTGAGTATTTTACCTGAAGGATTAGCTAATCTATGTTGCATGTGACTATATTCATGTGGTCATTAGATGACATCGGTGGGAGTCTTTCAGCAGCTAAGGGTTGAGTGAGGTCGGGAACCTAGGAAGTGCTTCAATGGGTTTAGTTGCCTTGTTTGGTGGGAGGAGGTTGGTGTGAAGTGGGTGATGATGTTGTTGATGCCAAGTCATGGGGTGATTTCTTGACTAATTTCGGAGCCGAGTTTGCACCAGTGATTGAGGTGCAGCAGTTGGCGCATGAGTTTCTTGATCTCCGCCATACTTCTAAGACTGTAGCAGAGATCACTGCCAAGTTCCAGGAGAGGGATTTATTGGTTTTGCAGTATGCAACAGAAGTGGAAATGAAGAAGGTGAGGTGTCATGATATGTTGTTGGATGATATCAGAGAGTTTGTGAGTATTTCAGTGTGCAAGACCCTAAATGATATGATTTATAGAGCCCAAGAGCAGGAGATCGATTTGTAATACCTTGGGAAGAGGGGCCTGATCAAGTACAGATAATGGAGGGTCCCGGGAAGAGACCCAAGACATCAGATCAACGATTTAAGGGCCAGCGGGCCCGGATTCAGTGCAACACATACGAGAAACTATACGATTGAATTTGTCGTTACAGGGGTAGGGGCTTTTACAAGTGTGGTAGGGTTGGTCATATCAGCAAGGATTCCCTCATAGGGCAAGCCCGTTATGTTTTCACTGCAACTTGCTTCGGCTATTTGACGGTCACTGATAGTCATGATGGTAGGGCTGCAGCCCAATCAGAGAGGAGTCAGCATTGTAGTGTCAGACAGGGGAGGTCAGGATTCCAGCAGGTGATATTACGGTTATGTTATTTTTTTTCTTTTCAGTTGTTATCAGTATTTATGTTATTTGAAATCTTGCAACATTTTAGGTAAGCATGATTGTTGGTTAAATTCTCTGTTAATGTTTGGGTTATATCTTCAAGAATTGGTATATGCCATTTGCATGCCATGAATCATTAGTGGGTTAGTGAAGGGTTGTATCTCGTGTAGAGGATCCCAAAGCGTTCGTTTGTTATTCTAGTTTTTGTTTGAGATTGGTTCTAGGGTATTGTGTGGAAGGTCTATGGAAAGGATTCAGCGGGTTAGTTCTCCAGTATAAATATGTTAGGATTACAGAGAGTGGTATATTGCCAAGGGAAGTGGTCTATTGCTAAAGTTTTAGGTGTTGTCATCAGTATAGATATGTTAGGATTATAGAGAGTGTTCATCTGGTCTTCAAGGGGTTGTGAAGTTTTTGGGTTTGAATTGTATTGAATCATTCGCACGGGTAAGCGCAGTTTGTCAGCGGTAAGATGGTTTGGGAATCCTTCAAACCTTATGTGTTTGATGAGCTTCGTCGAATCAAGTGGGGGAGAACCATTTTGATATCCGGGTGTGAAATTAGGTGTGAGACTAGGATAAGCTTCACATCCCCATTGAGGAGTAAGGCGGATCGAGTGGCCGTCTCGGTTGAGGATTGTGCGAGTTGGGATTCCGGGAAATTTCGCAACAGGTTGTTAGCGCCTTCTTGGTGATGGATAACAGAATTTTGGTGGACCTAGGTTGGGGATTCCAATCATGAATCGAGTTTGATTTGGATTTTTGGTTGAGTGCATGTTCGAATTTGCTTGTGTATGGATTGATATATGAGCGGTAAGACCTTGGGTGATGGCCATGGCAAAATAGAAAGTGTTGTAAGACTGCGGAGTGGCCCGTAGCATTCACCGGTCCCTGTGTAGTGGTGAGGGTGTGGCAAATCTTGTTAGGTTTTAAGCACTATAACACTCCTATGGTACACATACAACCCTACATGCTTTAGATCTATGTTTTCTCTAATTATACAAGCATTTTCAATTTTCCAAAGCATACATCCTAAATAGCAAACAATGGAGGATATACAACATAAAAAGTCATAGAATGATAAATACCTCTTATGTAGTTTGAAGTTCTTAGCCTTGTCAAGCTTTAGCACCTAAAGTGTGATGCCTCTAATGTGTCACAAATACCAAATGCAAGAGGAGACTTAAGAGAATAGGCTAGTTAGCACAAAATTGATTATCACTCTCTTAGAATGAACGGGCAACCAATTTTGGCTCTAATAGATTGCTTTTATAGTGTTACAAAGGCTAGGGTTTCATCCATGCAAACCCTAATGTAACATGACCCTTAATATTACTTAGGCTCCATGGGTTAAACCTCCATGGACTATCCATGGACTATCATATTGGTTTAGCCCATTCTAATTAATAATGGATCAATGGCTTACACTATAAGAATCATTGATTTACTTAATCACTCCTCGTATATTTAATTAGTCTCTTTTGATCACTAAATTAATTCCAAATTAATTCTTGATCAATACTAAATAAATAATATGATTTTTGAATTAATATATTATAAGTATATTAATACATCACAAATAACCTTTCTCTCAAAAGTCCATCCTATCAAATTGCACTGGTGAAGGCAAGCCAAAAGGACCATGCTACAATCGTGTCAAGTACATCCCAGTTATAGTTATGGGCTTAGACACTAAATCCAACAGTCTCTAACTTAGATAAGTCTAATAACTATAACTGCTAATTCAACTTCAAAATCTGATTAGCAATTGTTTCTTTCAAAAGTCGCCGTCGAACTCTGACCTAGTCAGTGACGCGTCCTTTAGATAAGGGATCATATACTCCTCTGTTCTTCAAGATATCATGCAGACAAATAAATGGAATTTAGTCATACTTATTGTCCTGCAGTTTGTTTCCCGATTTCCGATTTGTCTGACATAGAACATAATTGAACACATCAATTTAGTTTTGACCGGGACCGGCACATAAGTCAAAACAAAATCATCGAGGGGCCCAATATATTGCTTTTAGTCCTCTTAGGATAAAAGGAACAAATAAACTTCGAAATTATATGCTTGTACTAACTACTCATTAAATCGTGCACAACGATACGTTTTATAACATCAAGTTACTGATGCGTTTTCATATCATCAATGCACAAGCAACTCGTAGTCAACAACTCATATATCTTGGTTTGAAGACTATATGATACTATCATCTCACAATCACTCGTGATAAATTCCATGAAGTGATTCAGGTGAGCATGGGCTTAATCCAATACTCAAATCTTATTTCAAGAGCACTCATGAACGTTTTAGCATACTTTTGCTATGTCTAACACCTTAGACAATCTACAAGACAATTCATGATAGTCTAGCCTCATAACCTACTTCCAAAGTATGATCGACTGTGGATAGTTTGAATAATCTTATTATTCTGGAAGTCAAAACATGCAAAAGTGGAACAATAGTAAATAATTGACACAAGACAGTAACTTTACTTATAAATATAATTCCTTTTATTCAATCATCAAATTTCAATTACAATCTAGCTACTACAAGTTTCCAAATATTTATCTAATCACTAAAACTAATAGTGTCTGTTAGCCTGATCCCCCTTGCACGCTGCAAGTGCCTAACCCTACTCAGTCCCATCGTGAAGGGATCGGCTGCGTTGTCCTCTGACGATATCCTCTTCACCACGAGGTGTATTTCTTCTACTTGATGTCTTATGAAGTGCTACTTTCTGTCGATATGCTTGGATCTACCATGATCTCTTGGTTCCTTGGTTAAGGCGACCGCCCCTTCATTATAGCAAAAAATCTCCACATGCTCCTTTATAAATGACACAACTCCAAGGTCTCCGATGAAGTTTTTCAGCCACATCACCTCTTTCGATGCTTCGCTCGCCGCTATGTACTTTGATTCACACGTTGAATCGGTTACAATCTCCTACTTGGAACTCTTACATGTTACTACTCCTCCATTTAGGGTAAACACCTAGCCCGAATGAGAGCACAAATTATCTTTGCCGCTCTAAAAATCGGCATCACAATACCCTGTCACTCTCAAGTCGTCACTCCCACCGAGGGTAAGAACCTAGTGCTTAGTCTTCTGTAGGTACTTAAGAATGTTCTTCACTGCAGTCCGCTGAGCTTTACCAGGATTCCCTTGATATCTACCGACCATGCTCAAAGCAAAGGCCACATCAGGCCGAGTAAAAGTCATAGCATACATGATCGAGCCAACTGCGGAAGCATATGGTACTCGACTCATGTCCGTTATCTCAGCCTCTGTACTCAGACTCTGAGTCTTACTTAGTTTGGTATTGCTTTGGATAGGTAAGTCAACTTTCTTGGATTTCTCCATGCTGAAATGCTTCAACACCTTGTCCAAGTAGGTACTTTGACTAAGTCCTATTAGTCTTTTAATCCTGTAACCCAATATCCTTATCCCTAGAATATAGACAACTTCTCGAAGGTCCTTCATAACGAAACACTTCCCATTCCACGACTTAATTTCCTGCAAGGTTGGGATGTCGTTTCCTATGAGCAGTATGTCATCTACATACAACACCAGAAAGCTAACTATACTCCCACAGGCTTTGACATATACATAGGACTCATCCTCACTTATCGAAAATCCAAACTCTTTGACTTTCTCATCAAAACAAATATTCCATCTGCAAGATGCTTGTTTCAATCCATAGGTGGATTTCTCAAGCTTAGACACACTATTATGGTACATTGCATTAACAAAACCCTCTGGCTGACTCATGTAAACATCTTCAGCCAACTTTCCAGTAAGCAATGTGGTTTTGACATCCATTTGCCATATTTTATAATCATGAAATGCAGCTATGGCCAACATAACACTTATAGATTTGATCTTCACTACTGGTGAGAATGTCTCATCATAGTCAACTCCCTGAGTTTGAGTAAGCCCTTTGCAACCAGTCACACCGTATATGTGTGTACTTTTCCATCCATGTCAGTTTTCTTCTTGAAGATCCATTTGCACCCGACTGTCTTACGACCCGGTACATTGTCAACCAAGATCCAAACTTGATTGGCATACATGGACTAAATCTTGTTTTCCATCGCCTCTTTCCATTTAGCAGACTCGGGGCCTGTCATGGCTTCCTTGTAGTTGTTAGGTTCATCAAGATTTATCAATGTACTATTGTTGATAAATGTATCACCTTCAGCAGTTATATGAATACCATATTACACAGGTGGAACACTAACTCTACTGGAACATCTCAAAGGTATGGATTGGTTAATCAGTTCAACACGAGTTTTCTCCTCAGGTTGAGCGCTAGTGTTTGAGGTTCCTTCATCACTTAACTCTTGAATCTCTTCAAGGTAATTTGCCTCCCACTGTCCCCTTGGCATATGAGTTCTCTCTCTCTCTCTCTCTCTCTCTCTCTCTCTCTCTCTCTCTCCTTTCTTCACAACGAATACAACATTGTCATTCGGTCTATAAAAGAGATATCCAAAAGATTTATGTGTGTAGCCGATGAAAATACATCACTCACTATGAGGTTCGAGCTTGTCGTGAGTTTCTTTTCTCACAAAATCCTCGCAACCCCAAACTTTGATGTGATCCAACGAGGGAACCTTCCCTGTCCACATCTCGTGAGGTGTTTTGGCAACCTTCTTAGTAGGGGCTAGATTAAGGATATGGGCGGCAGTTTCTAAGGTATACCCCCAGAATGAGACAGGTAACAAAGATCGAATCATCATGGAACGAACCAAGTCCAAAAAGGTTTGATTGTGCCTCTCAGCCACATCACTCAACTGCGGTGTCCTAGGTGGCGTCAATTTGAAACAATTCCACATTCCTTAGCATAGTCTAGGAAATCGATACTAAGATACTCTCCTCCTAGATCGGAATGAAGCATCTTTATCTTCCTACCCAATTGATTCTCCACTTCTTTCTTAAACTCTTTGAACTTTTCAAAGGTTTCTAACATATGCTTGACTAAGTAGATCTAGCCATATCTGTTGTAATCCTCAGTAAAAGTCACATAGAAGCGGTTAGCATCCCTTGTGGCGGTTCTGAAGGGTCGACACACATCAGTGTGTATGAGATCCAACAAACCTACACCCCTTTCACAAGTACCAGTGAAGGGTGTCTTGGTCATCTTTCCAAGCAAACATTATTTGCAAGTTTCATACGACTTCAAGTCGAATGACTCCAAGACTCTAGCCTTTTAGAGTTGGCATATGCGCTTCCTGTTGACATGTCCAAGAAGATAATGCCACAAGGATGCCTTGTCCAAGACATTGGACGAATCAATATTCAACCCATTATTCCGTAGGTTATTTACAACCATCAACGTCTCATATATACCATTACAAGGTAATGCTTCAAAATAAGATTTACCATTATAATAGCTATTAATACTACCAATTTCATTATTAAAAGAAAAGGAAAAACCTTGTTTATACAAACTATGAAAGGAAATAGTATTTCTCGCCATATCCGACGAGTAACATCAACTATTCAATTATAAATTTAACCCACTACTAAGCAATAAATAATAAAGTCTAATTTTGGTGAGAGGCGACATTTTCCTATTTCCCATAATTAATTTTATCTTCCCGTGCTCCACATCCCTACTTCTTTTTAGTCCTTGCAAATCAGAACAAATGTGAAATCCACAACCTTCATCAAGAACCCAAGAATTAGCATGTGATGAGTTATTAGAAAGACTAGTGTAAATACCTACAAAGATAGGCTTTATCTTCCCATCCTTAATGTCCTTTATGTATTTGGGGCAGATTCGTTTCTAGTGCCCTTTTTCATGATAATGGAAGCACTCTGCATCCTTTGGATTGGTAGAAGGATTAGCAGAAACAGCTTTGGTCCCACTAGAAGAGGATTCGTCAAGACACTTTCCCTTGCGGCTCTTAGAATGAGCCCTCCTTTTCTTCCCTTTCCCATGTCCAATTGCCAGAATTAGGGCAACAGTAGTATTAGGAGTAGGTACAACCAACTTGCCTTTCTAGTTGCTTTCTGGAGATCTTAGAAAGCCTTGACGCTTGCTAAGAGTGACCTCCTCCTTGTTCATATGATAGGTCATTCTGAATTGATCATAACAAGAAGGCAACAAATGTTGTATGATATCAATGGCCAACTCTTCATTGAAGTTCACATTCAACTTCAGCAAGCGGTCCACATATCTCTGCATCTTTTGCAAGTGGGTTGTGATGGACTCTACATCCTTTGTTTTGGTTATGATCATGGAGGCAATGATCTCATACCTTTCCTGATGAGCACTTTGATGGTACCTTTCCATCAAATCTTGGTGCATTTTGAAGGACTAGAAGTCCTCATAGGACTTTTGAAGCTCAGCAGTCATGGTAGCAATCATTATAAACGACACCTTTGTCGCATCCCTCTCATGAGCCCAATATTCCTCGATTTGTTCGGGAGTAACAGTTTGTTCATCAATTTGCTTTAAATCTTTATCCAAGACATATTCTTTGTCCTCGTAGAAAAGGGCCATATGAATTTTTCTTATCAACTCGTTAAATTTTGATGCATCAAAGATAGTTCTCCCAACCAAATTCATGAGGGAGAATGAACTAGAATGGTTGGATCCTGAAGCATTGTTTGGGATAGACATCTGAAAAGAAGAAAAAACAAAGTTTAGATTAGATGAGAATCGTTAATATTACACCCAAATGAAATATTAAGGAAAGGACCCAACACAAGATTTTACAATTCGGAAGAGAGATGTCGTAATCCAATTGCAAAATATTTGAAGGTAGGTAAATGACGATTTACCAATTTCCACCATGAAAAATGAAATTGATTATTAAGTTTTATATTGATTTAAATCCTAGATTCTTTGAGATTCATTGAACTTTTCAATGGCATGTTTAAATCTCGATTGTGCCCTTCAAGTTTGTGACTAGGATGCCGAGGATCACAAACAAGGTGTGAATAACCATGAAAATGTGATTAGTACTCTTAATTTTAAAAATCACCTAATCAATGTGCCGGTTAACCACGCACGATCCATTTATCTATGATTAACATCAAGCTACCCTTTTCCACCCTTGTTAGTCCTAGATTAGTGTGTCGCTTAACCACACACGCTCCACTAATGACTTAGCAAGGTGCAAAGTGCAATTTCATGGAATAGCACCATTTTCATATTTTCCTAAAGTAACTAAGATTGGGAATTTAATAAAAGTTTATTTACTTTATAATTATCATTACACCTTTAACGAGAACTAATGTCCTATCCTATCCGTTCGGCTAACGAATCTCCACCACTCAAGGAAGTGGTGGGTGAAAGTGGACACCCATTAAACCACCATTTTATAGGCAGTAACCTTATACCCCCCCCCCCCCCTTCATATAGATCGGCTTCGTGAATGAGGCCTACTAACGGTATGACTGACTTGTCTTATATATATATATATATATATATATATATATATATATATATATATATATATATATATATATATATATATATTATTAAACTTATAATATTATAATAGTATAAGGGTTGAATTTTAATTTTTAAAACTCTAGGGTTTATAATTAAATGTTTCATTAGTGAGACTTTACAAATTCCAAAACTTGAGGGCAAGTTTTGAAACTCTTCAAAACTTTTGGTTTCCATAACTTATGAAAACTTATGAGTTTTTAATGGTCATAAATGAGACTCTTCATATAACTTGAGGACAAGTTACAAAACTCACTTCAAGAACAACTTAGACCAATTTTGACTAACAACATTATCATATAATTTCACGTTTGATCTAATCTAACTCACAGCAAGGCAATTCATATCAAATAATACAAATAATTATCTTATTATCTTAAAATCTGACGATTGTCCTTTAATTGGATGAGGCCCATCATTATCAAATCAGAAAATAAGATTTTTATGATTACAAAATAGTTTGTGGTAATGATCCTAGTCTAATATTGGTCAAAAACTCGAAATTCTGCAACCAGAAGCATCTACTCGATGACTACATGAACTGGACTCATCGAGTTGCCCTTTTACTGAGTGGACTCGTTGAGTCCGGCATTAGAATCGACGATTTCATCAGTCCGAGGCTAGACAATCGATTTTTTCAGCTTTGAAAATTATCAAGCATCAAATATAACAGAAAACAATCCTAGGCTCTGATACCACTGTTAGGTTTTAAGCACTATAACACTCTTATGGTGCACATGCAACCCTAGATGCTTTGGATCTATGTTTTCTCTAATTATACATGCATTTTCAATTTTTCAAAGCATACATCCTAACTATCATACAATAGAGGATATACAACATAAAAACTCATAGTTTGATGAATACCTCTTATGTAGTTTCAAGTTCTTGGCCTTAGAAAGCTTTAGGACCTCAAGTGTGATGCCTCTAATGTGTCACGAACACCAAATACAAGAGGATACTTGAGAGAATAGGCTAGTTATCACAAAATCGATTATTACTCTCTTAGAATGAATGGGCACCTGATTTTGGCTCTAGGGGATTGCTTTTATAGTGTTACGAAGGCTAGGGTTTCATCCATGAAACCCCTAATGCACCAACATCCTTCATATTACTTAGGCTCCATGGGTTAAACCTCCATGGACTATCACATTGATTTAGCCCATCCGAATTAACCATGGATCATTGGCCCACACTATAATAATCGTTGAATTACTTAATTAGTCCCCGTATATATAATTAGTCTCTTTTGATCACTAAATTAATTCCAAATTAATTCTGGATCAATACTAATTAAATAAAATGATTTCTCAATTAATATATTATAATTATAATATATTAATAAATCACAAATATCCTTTCTCTCAAAAGTCCATCCTATCAAATTGCACTGGTGAAGGCAACCCAAAAGGACTATGCTACAATTAGGTCAACTACATCCCAATTATAGTTATGGGCTCAGACACTACATCCAACAAATCCATGATTAATCATGGATTTCTTCAGATGGATCAGACCAGGATGAGTTAGTTCGTAAGAGTATGGGAGGGCCACAACATGCTTGGAAACAGGAAATGGTGGGTTGTTGGTGGCCTGGTAGGATATAAGACTATAGTTGGTCGTGTAGCGTTCTCTTTTAGCATTGGAATTGGTGGTGAGATAGTTTGGGAATTTATTGCCAATTGAGGTTTTATTTCGGAAGACGTGCGGGGCGACTGTGTGTCTTTTGACTCAGCAACCGGACGGGAATCCGGTGTTTCAGTTAGTCAGCGGACGAGTTGGGACCAAGGAGGTATTGGCAGCTTTTGGAAAGTAGATATGGGGCGGCACGATGATTCAGGTGGTATTAGTGATTTATGTCACAACCCAAACCAGAACAGCGGAAACGTTCAGGGGCAGAGGACGTCATGTTTAGTATCATAACAATGCACAATAATAAAACAAGCAACAACATCATCCATTGCATTAATAATATAGTTAATACAAGTGTATTCTGAATGTATTTGTAAGACACCAAAAATATATCTACATCAAAATAAAAGACGAGTATTGAACATGCTCCATCTTCTCAAAACCTGGTCCAGTGTACCTGTCTACTGGTGACCCGAGAATACAAGTTATTTTGAAATAGTAGATCAGCATTTAAGCTGGTGAGTTCATAAGTATTTTAGTTTCAAATGTTTGCATTAGTTATATGTAAAAGTTTGTAAGTGTTTTGCTGTAAATGTTTGTATACTTCCTAAAAAGTCATATACCTTCTACTAAAATGGAAAGTAGTATTCTACCATGACCCGACTATTTTGTATGTTTGTTATTTCATAAAAATGAATGTTTTCCCAAGTTTATGACTATCATTAATAGAAAATAGCTTACATTACATTTTATGTGATAATATCACTATATGAATGTAATGGCAAAATGAAAGTGTACAGTAAGGTTGTATAAAGTAACTATTGAAGCAATAACTACATTAAAACCAATTTATTAATTAAGGTTAAAATGTGATGTGATTATAACCATACTGATTGACTAGTATTTAACATGACGACCTGCTGCCGTCGAAACTGATGTGACATTTGTCACCCCTTGGATTGTCTGTCGGACTGTAGCTAACAATTGGGATGTGGGATTGTCAGTCCCGTATAGATCTATACACACAATGCCCGCTTTCCCTCCAGGAGACTCTGGTTACAAAACGCGACATAACAAATATATTGTTATGTCGTGAAGTAGTGGTTTCACATTAATGTTATCTTGTTCTTGTAAAAGGATGTATGTTCCTTTATGTTCTTGTTATAGTATGTTCATTTTTGTTCTTGTTATAGCATGTTCATTTATGTTCTTGTTATAGCATGTTCCTTTCTGTTTTAGTTATATTATGTTTCTTCCTGTTCTAGTTATAGTATGTTTCTACCTGTTCTAGTTATAGTACGTTTGAACTATGAATTGACTCATGTAAGAACTAACTCATGTAAGTATTGATTCATGTAAGTTTCATTGTTCTAGAAATAGTAAGTAGTAATCTTCTAAACTATACCTATTATAGTTTACTAGTAAGCTCTGTAATTGAATGACTGATCATGTTGTACACCTTTGCTACCCAAAGGTATTGAACTGATTGGAAGTTATAAATCACATGTGATTGATTATACAACTATATTGTTTTCTTCTTGTATTCCACCCCCCCCCTCTAAAAGCATTTAAAATCATTAAAAGATAAATTTAGGGATATGAACTCACCTGTAGTGAGTGATTCGAATGAAAGATCGATATAGGATGCTAAGTATGCCAAGTGAAGTCTTAAGCACAAAAGGATCCTATTAAGCATATAATGACACATATATGTATATAATTACTGTATATAACAACTAACATGCTAAGTTAAACAACCTTAGGAACTAGGAAACACTTGCAATGAAGTGTTACAATCACATATGATTGATTGAAGGGAGTTCACGTCCACACAAGGAAGTGTTCACGGCCCAAGCTTTGTATTAAGAAGAGTTTACGGCCATGGAAGGAGGGTTCACGGCCATACTTGCAGTTATGAAGGGTTCACGGCCCAATGAAGGGTTCACTTCTGTGTACTCTTGAAGATTCATGCATTTAGGTGTTTGTTTCATGGGTGGAATCAAGTGTTTCTAAATGGAGAACAAGGTGATGGATGAGGTACTTACGTTTTGGAAGCCTTTAGTGTGTTCACGACCCAAGAAAAAGTGTGTGTTCTTGGTGTTCTTGGTGAAGAAGATGGTGATTTGAAGATCTTGAAAGAAAGTTGATGAATTTAAGGATGTTATCAAAGGGTTTCACTTGTATTTGAAGATTAACTAGTAAATCGGGATGAATCACTTACGTTTTTAAAAGAGAAAGGAAGGTTTCCCTTGATGATACTTGAGAGAGTTTGAGAGTTTTTGGCTGAAGTATGTGAGAAACCAAGAAAAAATGAAGAAAATCTATATGTGTAGTGAGGGGTTCACGACCAAACATGGGTTCATGGTCGTGAACCTAGTTTGTGGCCGTGAACATCCATTGTTGATGTTCTTGGATCGAATGCATTCCATAGAACCATTACTCACCCTTCTTAGTATCAAATCCTAAGTGTACAAGGCTTAAAAACTCATACAATAACCCTTAGCAAGGCTAAGAGGTAACAGATACAAGTCTGACTTTTGATTGAATTGGTTGACATTACAAGATTGAAATTTCGGGCTGTCACAATTTAGAATTCGGGTGTGTGGAGTAACTTGTTGTTTGGAAAATGCTTAGCCACTTGCAGTTTGCATTAATTTATCTTAGAGTAATTGATTTGACCCTGTTGCACAGCTCTCGTTTGAGTCTAACCGTTGCAGGGGTGAATCTTCTACTGGAAAGATTATCTTAACCTTTTTTCAAGTATAAGTGTTTTGCAGCCGTAAATGGTTAGTGATTTGGTTCCTAAAGGAAGCATCTAGATAATCAGTGTTCGAAGAGTTTTGTTTGGTTTGGCATACTATGAGTGTTTGGCATGTTAGTGGTTCGGTGTGCATGGTCTGTCGGGGAGTCAGACCAATTTGATATTTCAGGTTTCAAAAAGGTAGAAGTGGTTTTCAACATGAGTTTAAAGATTCGTTCTTCATTGGGTTGGTAGTTTTTGCTTGGGTTGGGTCCGGTTGCCATAGGAAGGTTGTTGTATGGTCATGGTTTGCGGTTGCATTTCTCGGGTTGATTGGCATGATCTGTGTGTTAGTAAGGAGCGATTTCAAGGACAAAATCTAATTTAAAGTGGGTAGTGCTTGGTGACTCTGGTGCTTCGACTTGACACATTATATCAAATTCATCTTCTGCCAATTGCTCCTCATAAGATTGCACCTAAGTAAAGTAATAACAAAAATTATAATAGGGATTCAAACAACAAAATGCACCAAAATATATAAGTCGGAAAACAAACAAACCTCCCTTGCTCGCTTTCCTCTTCCATAATTATGTGTGTCCAAGTTCCCAAGCTCAGGATAATTTTCGTCAAAAAAAAACTCTTGAAATCACCATTTTTAACCAAATAAATAGTATGTAGGGGTAGTTTGGTCAAAACTGTTAAAATCATTATTTTTTATAAAAAAAACAGTATGTAGGGGGAAATTTCGTCAAAAACTCATAAAATCACAATTTTTTAAACAAAAAAATAGAATGTAGGGGCAGTTTGGTCAAAATTGTTAAAATCATAATTTTTTTATCAAACAAACAGTATGTAGGGGCATTTTGGAAAAAAAACTGTTAAGTCGTTATTTTTGTTTTACCAAAAAAACAATATGTAATGCAGTTTGGACAAAAAAATTGTTAAAAAAATATATGTATACAAGGGCATAAAACAGAAAATAATATATTAGACATACGTTAAAGAATACATACCTGAAGATAACACATTGGATTCCTATCATGCTCCATGAAACTAGTGTATACGATGAACTTACGTCCTTAAAGGTTCTCACATTCTGCATAAAACCAATTCATAACACATAACAGAGGTTACAGACTTTTATTTTACTTTCTCACTTAATAAAGAAAGTCAGGGAACTGAAGCTTTCCCCGTTAAGACCTAAGTTTTTACAAAATTTCTCTCATATGTACTATAGTTTACCTTCCATACAACTTCTACATTGAATTCCAGACTTGTCATGATGTGAGGTTAATGCTTACTAGACATGTAAAGCAGAAAAGAACTGAAGATGAAGTTTTATCTTCTCTGGTGCTATTTCTTTATTTTAATCTTTTGGGGTGTAAGAAAAACTTGACCCAACAATATACTTTTGAAGTGCAACAGCACCCATTACCCTGAACAAGGAAAATCAACTATATTTTAAGAATAAGTCAATAGAAAAATAAAAATATTATCATGTGACATGCTTTTCCACCAACTGTATAGGTATCAAAATAGATGGGTGAGACATCCCCAATTTCTCGGCCAGAAAAGACAGATTTGTTTATGCTTGGTTTTTAAAATCAGAGTAATCTTTTAAAGAAAACAGTTGCGGAATTTGTTCCCAAAATATGATAAAGATTTATCAAAACATTTCTGTAAAGAAATGTATTTTTATTATATAACAAAATCTCGGGATGTCATGTTCCGATACAGACACATAAGCATAAACAAAACTTACATTATTTACACTAAAGATTTTACATCTCCTTTAATCTCTCCGTGAAATATATCTTCGTATCGATACCTGTGATACAGAGAAAACTGAGTGGGTCAGGCTTGGGATCCTGGTGAGCATATAGGGTTTTCAACCCACAATAATATAGTTATTATATTCAACCATCAAACAATCAACTCAATTACCCATCCCTATCATCTTTCTTAGGATTTTTACGCTAGGAATTCAACTACCCGTCATTCATTCATTCCTAAGGATTGACCCAAGGAATTAGCACAAAATCTATTGCTACATAAGGCACATCTACCAACATCATCCTTTAAGCGCCTCTGCCAGGATTACGTCATACACTATGAGGCGCGACTGCCAAGTTTATGACATTCTCTTTTAGGCGCATCTGCCGACATTATCTTATAAGCGCATCTGCCAAGATTATCCTATAAGCGCATCTGCTATTATTATGACAATCTCTATTTGGCGCATCTGCCAAGATCACGACATTCACTACTTGGTGCATCTACCGATATTATTCTCAAGCGCATCTGCTAGTTTTATGACATTCTTTAATTGGTGCATCTACCAATATCATTCTTAATCATCTTTCATACCTCATCATTTTATAACATACCAACTATCTCATCTACCCAACATATTTGTAGATATAAAATACATATACAGTTTAACTCATTTAAAAACTATATAAAACATTCATTCCATACTCATCTCAAATAAACAACAATATATAAATACATAGCACGTATTTTATAACAAATATTTCATATTTATGTGTTAGAAGAAAGTAACCACACACTCTCCCAAACATATACTTAATACATTCAAACAATACTTGTATTCTACCCGTGTTTATGAAAGGGACTATACACCCACACATATAAACAACTTTATATTATACACATAGCACATATTTTATAGAAAATACTTAATATTTATGTGTTAGAAGGAAGTAACTACACACTCACTTGATCAGAAGATGATCGGACAACACTACGGCTTGTAGAAGTAGTATTCTTCGGCAGATCTGGAAGATCTTCACAAAAACCGGACTCCTCGCAGGCAGAGCTTCGGCTCGGGAATCTTACTTCTCGGGATCTTCGGGACCTCGGGACTTGCTTCGGGGCTCGGGAATGATACCGGGGCTTCGGGGTACTTCAAGCACGCAAAACGATGCAAACGGGAGAGAGAAGAGAGAAAAAGAGCAATTGAGTCGGCTGCCCTCGCATCCTATTTATAGGAGGCTGGAGCCTCGGAGTATGCGGGGCGTACTGCCTCGGTCGTCATGGCTTACGTATCCCAAGTCACTTGAGTGCGAGGCGGTGCATGCATCGGGGTACGCTGGGCGTACACGAGTACGCGGGGCGTACCTCGGATCAGATCGGTGACTCCACTTCGGATAATGCCGACTTTTATAATTAAATTTAAATATTAATTATTTAATATACTTCGGAAATTTGTATCTTCTTCATACGAACTCCGTTTTCGACGTTCTTTATATCCACGCGTAGGTGAGACTACGCTCTACAACTTTCGTTTAGACTTTGTCGGCTAATTTTGAATTTATTTTTATTATTTATTTTTAGTAGGCCCGGACAGGAAAACATCGTTATAAATTCATAACTTCTTCGTTTGACGTCCGTTCTCCCCTAACTTCTCATCGCTTCGATATCAAAAATGAGATCTTCGATTCTCGTTTAGATTGTTTCAGCTAAAAACTGCTCGATCTCAAATCGAGTATTTCAGGCTGCATACCGCTAAGTCGAAACTTCGAAAAATCATAACTTCCTCATACGAAGTCAGATTTGGGCATTCTTTTTATGCACGCTCATGGTTTAACGTATTATACGACTTTCATTTAGATTGCTAAGGCTAAATATCACTCTAACGTAAATTCACTCTTTACGTCGCGCTGTGTCGTGCCGGTTCTGTCACGAAACTTCGACAGGTCATAACTTCTTCGTTATAACTCGGATTTCGGCGTTCTTTATATGTACGGAATCCTTGTAACATATACTACAACTTAGTTAATACTATTCATTCTAAATAATCTTTCATCAAAAATTCACTTTTTGACGCCTATCTTCTCTAAATTGACTAGCCCTGATCAACAGGCGTTACAATTATCTCCCCCTTAGGATGATTACGTCCCGGAATCATCAACGAAAATAGAACTTGTACAATGATTCCATACGCTATCTCTTCATCCTCGGTAATAACCTTAAATTCAATGTTTCCTCGAAAGAGTATTTAACTCTATGGCTTTCTGGAACGCAGACGATGCCCAATCTTGCATCTGCTTATCGTACTATGCTGTACTTTCAATCATAACCCTAGAGTTACCAAATAAGTCGTTATTATGGACTCCTTCTTCTTCTCAGGATAAATACTTTCCTTTTTCTATTGTAACAAACCGATGGGTCGTGCTCTACTGACCTCTCATCGAATGATGCAATGCTTAGACTCAAGTCTCTTAGAGTTAAATTCCAAAATGGAATATACCTTCCTTCATATTCTAATGTGATATAATCACATTTCAGCATGTAGCATTTCTACCTACAAACTTCTTTTAACAACGAGCGCGACACTATCAATCGCATTAACTTCAACCTTCTGACTTAAGTCAGATGTTACATCTTACTTGGTCCTCTAGACCACGCAACATACTCCTCGTAGTCGAACTCAAATTTAAACATGACCACTAGGGTCGGAACAAGAACCATCTTACTAGTCATTACCGAAACAATGGTAATGACATACCAGAATAAAATGGAATCAATCACTAGCTTCATGGTAACCTTGTGACTTTCCTTGATCCAAGTGCGAGTCCTGTGCTTCTGGTAGTATATGCATCTACTACCTTTCACACCTACTCATACTCGTCCCAAGTATTGTCCTGCAGTCGACCAAGTCACCATACAAGAAAATCAGACAATCATTCAACACATCAGTTAGCAAAACTAGGGTTTATATTAATTCCTTGAAACGATTAAACAAAAGTTCAAGTTCACCCTATACTATGCCTCTAATAGGCTACATACATGATACTTTTCATATTGCTACTTTATAACTTGATCTTTAGATATAAGATCCTTATTCCTGATTCCTTGCATTGCAATCTGCTTCATCAAGGATCATTTGAAATGCTCTTGCCTTTAGCTTTGGCGGCGCCTCTAGCCTTGCTGCTTGATTTTTCCTTGGGCAGTCTTGCTTGAAGTGCCCCTCTTCGTTACATTCGTAACACACCTTTTTGTTGAAAATACATTCATCGGCGTAATGCCCATGCTTTCCACACTTGAAACACGTCACCTCCACGCCATATTTTCCTGAGTGCTTCTTCTTGCACTTATCGCACCACCTTGCCTCATCCCTTCCTTGTAACACTGGAAATTTTAAAATTTATTTTAAACAATTTATAAAAGCATTTCTCTCTTAATTTCATAAAACACCAAATTTCAATTTCCAATATGTATCATACGAATCCCAAGATCACATAATTATATTAAATTCCTCTACGTGTGTACAGATCAAGCCGGCGCCTTCCCACGGTCATCGCTAGTACCTGAAACAACAACACTAACACTGTAAGCACAAAGCTTAGTGAGTTCCCCAAAATACCACACATAAACACATATTAGCCACTCGAGGCTATAACTCTATGGGTCCGTGCACCCAAACTCTGCGAACCCTCAGGTTCTAACTCTAGGAACCTTCCGGTTCCAACTCTATAAGCATGCACAACATAAATCACATAGACATCATGCAGTACAACACATAGCATACACATAACATACACATACTCTATCACATGACTCTGGTTACCTACTCGAGGTAAAGTATAGTGAGAAGACTCACCTCGCGTGTCTCAGTATCTCACGATCTCTGGAAATCCCTCGTACTCGATCCTCCGAGCTCTACTCCTCCTATAACATCACAAGACTCTAATTAACACTTTTATCTCTAAGGTTGACTATCCCTAAGAAGTCAACACAGGTCAACGGTCAACGGTCAACGGTCAACTTTGACCGGACTCGGCGAGTGCCCACTGCAACTCGGCGAGTCTAGACGTTCTCACCAACCCTCTAGGATTCCATTTCTACACGTCGAGTACTCCCCCTGACTCGACGAGTTCCACCTGGAAGAATCGCGGGACCACCCCGACTCAACTCGCCGAGTCTCAAGAACGACTCGGCGAGTCCCAGCTCGACTCAGATCACATGACAATCCTCTCTAACTCGCCCTGACTCACTGGGTGAACTCCTGACTCGTCTGGACCACTCTCTGGCCGGTCCAAGGTAATCTTCAAGCTACTCGCCGAGTCTGCTCATCGGACTCGGCGAGTCCATTTCATGCAATCACTCAAACTTGCTTCTAAGGTCAGATCTACTCCAACAATTCATAGATCTGGCCCTCCTAGACTGATTCATCACGTAAAGTTCTAGCCTTGATGCATTAACAACCTCTATATGGCTAATTATGAAGAATCTTCAACAAATCTCACTACACAAGGTCATGACCTCCATTGTTCTCTATAAAGCTTGAAGAATGAGACTCTCTGGACCTCTATGGATCCAGATCCGGAGTCTCAGCACTAGCATGGGACTATTTGGCCATCAAATCTACTCGACAAGGCCACAAGAAACCCTAAAATTGGTTATACTTCACAAAACAGGAGATGAGTCGAAATTATACCTTTAGATTGAAGGGTCAAGCTTCCAATCCACCAAATAGCAGCCCCCTTTGCCTCCTCTTGGCTAGAGCCTCCTTCTTCTTTGCTAAACAACACACAAATGCTAAGAAATGCCTCCTTTCACTCTCAAATCGCTAAAGCACTTTTAGGGTCTCTCTCTATGGACTGATGGATGCAAATGACGGCCATAAGGCCATTTAAATAGGTCCCAAACCCGAGAAATTAGGGTTTCATTAAACAGCGTGGACTCGCCGAGTCCATATCCTGGACTCGCCGAGTCCGAACGAATCCCGCGTCCAGAATCGCGACCCTACTCGGCGAGTCTGAGCTCCAACTCGCCGAGTCCCTTCTCAAAACTCAAAAATATTAAAACAATAAGATACCTGGAGATCCGGGCTGTTACAATTCTCCCCCACTAGGATTAGACTTCGCCCTCAAAGTCTCGCTCTAAAATAGCTCCGGATGCTGAGCCCGCATCTCGCGCTCCGGCTCCCAGGTCATCTCTGATCCCTTCCGGTTTGCCACTGAACCAACACCAAAGGTACCTCCTTGTTCCTCAGAACCTTGATCTTCCGATCTCTGATGGCTACTGGTCTCTCGGCGTAATTCAGGCTCGCATCCACCTGAATATCCTCTAATGGAACTACTGCCGAGTCATCGGCAATACATTTCCTCAATTGCGACACATGGAAAGTGTCGTGGATTTGCCCCAACTCTGCTGGCAATTCTAAACGATAGGCTACCCGGCCTACCCTCGCAATCACGCGAAATGGCCCAATATACCGGGGCCCCAACTTGCCCCTCTTCCTGAATCGAATCACCCCTTTCCAAGGAGAGACCTTCAGGAGAACGAAGTCACCGACCTGAAACTCAAGCTCGGACCGGCGTCTGTCTGCATAACTCTTCTGTCGACTCTGGGCGGTCAACAACCTCTGTCTGACCTGCTGAATCTGCTCTGTCGTCTGAAGCACGATCTCGGTACTGCCCATCACTCTCTGCCCGACCTCTCCCCAGCAAATGGGGGTCCGACACCTCCTACCATACAACAGCTCAAAGGGTGGCATACCAATGCTCGAATGATGGCTGTTGTTGTAGGAAAACTCTGCCAAAGGTAGATACGCATCCCAGCTACCCCCAAAATCCAACACACATGCTCGAAGCATGTCCTCAAGCGTCTGAATCGTCCGCTCACTCTGACCGTCTGTCTGGGGATGATATGCGGTACTAAAATGCAATCTAGTACCCAACTCCTCATGAAATTTCTTCCAGAATCTGGAAGTAAAGCGCACATCACGGTCTGAAACAATCGAGATCGGCACCCCATGCCGAGATACCACTTCTCTCACATATAACTCTGCCAACTTCTCTGCTGAAGAACTCTCACTGATGGCAAGGAAGTGAGCGCTCTTCGTCAACCTATCCACAATCACCCAAATTGCATCAACTCCCCTGGCAGTTCTTGGCAATTTGGTGATGAAATCCATAGTGATCTGTTCCCACTTCCATTCGGGAACCTCCAATGGCTGCAACTTGCCATGCGGTCTCTGGTGCTCGGCCTTAACCCTACGGCAGGTCAAGCACCTCTCAACGAACCACGCGACGTCCCTCTTCATACAGGGCCACCAATACTCTCTCCTCAAATCCAAATACATCTTCGTAGCCCCCGGATGGATCGAAAATTTCGACCGATGAGCCTCCTCCATCAAGGAAGTGCGCGTACCACCCACGAACGGTACCCAAATCCGACCCTGAAAAGTCATAAGCCCTCGCCCATCCGTAACGAATTCTGAAACCAAACCAACGACCCGTTCCCTCTTCTGCATCTCCGGCTGCACAGCCTCGGCCTGTGCCCCACGAATGGCATCCAATACCGGAGCTATCAAGGTCAATCTCAAACATACATCTCGCAATGGAGTGCTCTCCGCTCTGCGGCTCAACGCATCGGCCACCACGTTGGCCTTGCCCGGGTGGTACAGGATCTCACAATCATAATCCTTGACCACATCTAACCACCTCCTCTGACGCATGTTTAGATTGGGCTGATCCATCAAGTACTTCAAGCTCTTATGGTCCGTATATATCGTACATCGAACCCCATATAAGTACTGGCGCCAAATCTTGAGGGCGAACACTACTGCCCCCAACTCTAGATCATGCGTGGGATATCTTGTCTCATGAGGCTTCAGCTGCCTCGATGCATATGCTATCACATGACCCCTCTGCATCAACACCGCACCCAACCCCAAAATCGATGCATCGCAATATACTACAAAATCCTCCATCCCTTCCGGGAGAGCTAATACCGGGGCTTCGCACAATCTCTGGCGAAGTGTCTCAAAGGAGGTCTGCTGCTCGGGACCCCATGAGAATGCAACACCCTTCCGGGTCAACCTGGTGAGCGGCACTGCGATCTTGGAGAAATCCTTGATAAATCTCCGATAATACCCTGCTAATCCAAGGAAGCTCCTGATCTCAGAGGGTGACTTTGGCACCTCCCAACCCATCACCGCCTCAACCTTGGCCGGATCAACCAGAATCCCTTCCTGGTTAACGAGATGTCCTAGGAACTGGACCTCCCGTAACCAGAAATCACACTTGGAGAACTTTGCATAAAGCTTCTCCGATCTCAGTACCCCAAGGACCTCCCTCAAATGTTCCTCATGCTGCTCCCTAGATCTCGAATATACCAGAATATCATCGATAAATACAATCACCGACCGATCTAACATCGGTCTACATACCCTGTTCATGAGATCCATGAACACCGCCGTGGCATTGGTGAGCCCAAAAGGCATCACCACAAACTCATAATGCCCATAACGCGTCCTGAAAGCTGTCTTCTGGACGTCCCCGTCTCGCACCCTCACCTGATGATATCCCGACCTCAAATCGATCTTGGAAAACCAAGATGCTCCCTGCAACTGATCAAATAAATCGTCGATCCTTGGCAACGGGTAACGGTTCTTGACCGTCAGCTTGTTCAACTCCCGGTAATCAATACACATCCGGTGTGAACCATCCTTCTTCTTGACAAACAGAATAGGTGCTCCCCACGGCGAGCTGCTCGGCCGAATAAATCCCTTCCCCAGCAACTCCTGCAGCTGCGAGGATAACTCTTGCATCTCTGGAGGTGCAAGACGATAAGGCACCTTAGCTATAGGCGCAGCCCCCGGAACCAAATCAATACCAAACTCTACTTGCCTCACAGGAGGTACTCCCGGCAGCTCCTCGGGAAAGACATCTGGAAACTCACATACCACCGGTACCTCCCCAACTGAACTCGGTCTCTCGGAAGTTGCTCGCATATCCATCACATACGCCACAAAACCCTTACAGCCCTGCTGTAGACACTGTCTCGCCCTGGCGGCCGAACAGAAGGCTGATCCCGAACGTGTACCCTCACCGTACACCGAAAGAACTCCCCCACTAGGGTCTCGTATGGTCACCAGCTGACGCTCACAGTCGATAATCGCGCCGAATCGGCTCAACCAGTCCATGCCCACAATGACACAAACATCGCCCATCGCAATAGGAATCAGATCAATCGGAAACTCAATCCCGAAGATCTCTAACACACATCCCCGGAAAACCTCTGTGGCACAAATCACTCTATCATCAGCTATGGAGACTCTCAGAGGCCGACTCAGTGCCTCACGACTAGCACTGATATGCTGGCTAAAGGCCAAAGATACAAAAGACCGACTCGCACCCGAGTCAAATAACACTAAAGCAGGTACGGAATTCACAAGAAAAGTACCTACACATAACATAATATAAGCATAACATCATATGCCAAAATAAATACACGAAAGGAAACATACCAGCCACAACATCGGGCGCAGCGCGGACCTCCTCCGCAGTCAGCTGGAAGGCTCTCCCTCGAGCTCTCGGCGTCTCAGCCTTCACAGGCCGACTCTCTGTAACTCTGGTGGCGGCAGGAGCAGACCCCTGAGATGCTCCGCGCAACTGCGGACACTCGGCCTTCCGGTGTCCGGTCTGGTTGCAGTGAAAGCAAACTGCAAACCCCTTGGGGCAGTCCTTGGCCATGTGCCCCTCCTTACCACATTTGTAGCAAGACCCTGCTCGGCAGACTCCGTCATGACCCTTGCCACACTTTCCGCAAGTGCGGCCCTTCTGGCTCCCCGGTCTGGGATCAGCAGGCTTGGCCCGCTTGGCGGCCGGCTGCGACAACGCCGGTCGCCGATCCCTCCCCTGAGACTCTGCCTCCTCCCTGGCCTGGGTCTCAAGCTCAATCTCCCTCTTCCGGGCATTTGCCTGAAGCTCGGCAAATGTCCGGTACGAGGAGTTCGCAGCGAACTCCCGAATATCCCTCCTCAAAATGCTCAAGTAGCGGCTCATACGTGCCTGCTCAGTGGACACGTGCTCAGGGCAGAACATCGCCCTCTCGTGGAACATCCTCGTGATCGCTGTGACAGACTCAGTACCCTGCTTGAGGGTCAGAAACTCCTGTGCTAAACGCTCCCTCTCCACCTGGGGAACATACTCATCCCGAAACATAGTGGTGAACCTCTCCCAGGTCACCGCAGAAAGCTCAGCAAGCGAATAATGCGCTGTCACAAACTTCCACCAGTCCTTCGCTCCCAAGCGAAGCTGGTTCAGCGCGAACCGTACCTTCAAATGCTCAGGAGACGAGCAAGTGAAGAAACACCCCTCAATATCAGATATCCACCTCATAGCTGCCACCGGATCCTGAGTACCATCAAACTCTGGTGGCTTTGTGTTGCTGAACTCACGGAACAGCAACGCATCCCCACCCTGCGGCCTCGCAGCAGCAATCGCTGCGGTAGCCGCTGCAGCAGCAGCCTCAGAAAGAGCGGCATAACGCTCATCAAACGTCTCAATCAAGGTGGTCTTTATAGACCCAAACATCTCCGGTATCTCTGCCCTGATGGCCGCAGCCACCTCCTCCTGAATGATCCGGCGGATCTCCTCCTCACTAGTACCACTGCTCTCGGGCATCAAACGTGTCCTCACCATGATCTACCTCTGAAATACGACATACAATAAATTAGAATCCACACGAGTATGCTCATACTCGACAACTCTTTTCTCCTTGATTCTTGGCATTCCAAAGATTCTAACTTAGGCTGCACACTGCTCCGGTGCTTCCAGTAGTACGGGCCCAATACTACTGTCCGCACCGCACCAGAATACACTCCAAGTCCTTCTCTTTGGATCCCAGGGCTCAAGTACTCTATCATGCATAGACTATTCTCTAATAGATTTCTCATAAGTCCCTTGCTGCTACCTACTCACTCTCAAGCATCTCATAGCAGCTCACCTCTCTCTAGGCTAAGGCATCACACATCAGGCCATTCTAGTCCTAATAGCAATACTTAGCCTACTCTAGCATGCGGATACATCATATCAATATCAATATCACACAATATATATAAAGGTATTTTGGGAAATCACCGTTCGGGCGCTGACTGATCGTACACACATCTCTTGCTCTGCGTTTTTCGAAAATCTTTTACTCTTTTGAAATTACATCTCAAATCCTCAGTTTGAGTTCAAATACGCCCGAAGGTGTACTCGAATCCCTCAAACCAAGGCTCTGATACCAACTTGTAACACTGGAAATTTTAAAATTTATTTTAAACAATTTATAAAAGCATTTCTCTCTTAATTTCATAAAACACCAAATTTCAATTTCCAATATGTATCATACGAATCCCAAGATCACATAATTATATTAAATTCCTCTACGTGTGTACAGATCAAGCCGGCGCCTTCCCACGGTCATCGCTAGTACCTGAAACAACAACACTAACACTGTAAGCACAAAGCTTAGTGAGTTCCCCAAAATACCACACATAAACACATATTAGCCACTCGAGGCTATAACTCTATGGGTCCGTGCACCCAAACTCTGCGAACCCTCAGGTTCTAACTCTAGGAACCTTCCGGTTCCAACTCTATAAGCATGCACAACATAAATCACATAGACATCATGCAGTACAACACATAGCATACACATAACATACACATACTCTATCACATGACTCTGGTTACCTACTCGAGGTAAAGTATAGTGAGAAGACTCACCTCGCGTGTCTCAGTATCTCACGATCTCTGGAAATCCCTCGTACTCGATCCTCCGAGCTCTACTCCTCCTATAACATCACAAGACTCTAATTAACACTTTTATCTCTAAGGTTGACTATCCCTAAGAAGTCAACACAGGTCAACGGTCAACGGTCAACGGTCAACTTTGACCGGACTCGGCGAGTGCCCACTGCAACTCGGCGAGTCTAGACGTTCTCACCAACCCTCTAGGATTCCATTTCTACACGTCGAGTACTCCCCCTGACTCGACGAGTTCCACCTGGAAGAATCGCGGGACCACCCCGACTCAACTCGCCGAGTCTCAAGAACGACTCGGCGAGTCCCAGCTCGACTCAGATCACATGACAATCCTCTCTAACTCGCCCTGACTCACTGGGTCAACTCCTGACTCGTCTGGACCACTCTCTGGCCGGTCCAAGGCAATCTTCAAGCTACTCGCCGAGTCTGCTCATCGGACTCGGCGAGTCCATTTCATGCAATCACTCAAACTTGCTTCTAAGGTCAGATCTACTCCAACAATTCATAGATCTGGCCCTCCTAGACTGATTCATCACGTAAAGTTCTAGCCTTGATGCATTAACAACCTCTATATGGCTAATTATGAAGAATCTTCAACAAATCTCACTACACAAGGTCATGACCTCCATTGTTCTCTATAAAGCTTGAAGAATGAGACTCTCTGGACCTCTATGGATCCAGATCCGGAGTCTCAGCACTAGCATGGGACTATTTGGCCATCAAATCTACTCGACAAGGCCACAAGAAACCCTAAAATTGGTTATACTTCACAAAACAGGAGATGAGTCGAAATTATACCTTTAGATTGAAGGGTCAAGCTTCCAATCCACCAAATAGCAGCCCCCTTTGCCTCCTCTTGGCTAGAGCCTCCTTCTTCTTTGCTAAACAACACACAAATGCTAAGAAATGCCTCCTTTCACTCTCAAATCGCTAAAGCACTTTTAGGGTCTCTCTCTATGGACTGATGGATGCAAATGACGGCCATAAGGCCATTTAAATAGGTCCCAAACCCGAGAAATTAGGGTTTCATTAAACAGCGTGGACTCGCCGAGTCCATATCCTGGACTCGTCGAGTCCGAACGAATCCCGCGTCCAGAATCGCGACCCTACTCGGCGAGTATGAGCTCCAACTCGCCGAGTCCCTTCTCAAAACTCAAAAATATTAAAACAATAAGATACCTGGAGATCCGGGCTGTTACATTCCTCCTCCTCCAGACTTCGAGGAATTTCTTTTCTCATTAGAACCTGAAGTTCCTTCTAACTTTCTCTTCTCACCAACTTCAACCTTACTGTCAGTCCTCCCTTTGATCATATTCTCAACAGACTTGGTAGCCCAAATAGCTACCTCTAGAGTAGGTTCCTGACGCACTGGCACCGCATACTCCTAAGGGAGTCCCTTCGCGTATCGGTCGACTTTTGTCAGTTCGTCTGGGACGATGCGCAAAGCAAACTCCATCTTGTCTGTGAAGGCATTAGTGTATTCATCCACTGACATGCTGCCTTTCTTCAATATCAGAAATTTGTTCTCCAACTCTAGCAGGTTTTGGGCCGAGCAGAACTTGTGCTTGAATTGCACCAAGAACTCTTCCCAGGTCAGTCGCAGTGGCTCATTAGGGCTTAGGATCTTCCCTAGAGTGTTCCACCATCGAATGGCTCTACCTCGGAACTGGCGCACTGCATAGATAGTCTGCAACTTGCCTCTACAGCCACAAGTCATGAAGGCTAACTCCATTTCTGAGATCCAATCCATAACTCCAATTGGATCCTCCTTTTCATTGAAGGTCGATGGTTTGCAAGTTAGAAAGTCCTTGTACTTGCATCCCATTACATCATGGTTGTGTTGCCTAACTATTGGTGGGTTGGCTTGACCAACAGACCCACTGAAGTTTCCACCTTCCGAGTGCCCTTCATTTAATTCAGGCTCTTCCACATGAATTGACAGTTCTTCACGATTCTGTTGAAGCAACCGCCTAGTCTCCTCCATTTGATGATCCAACATCGTTTGAATCATCAATTGTAAACCAGCCATTGTTATCGGCTCAGGTGCTGCTGCTACGATAGGTATTTGCTCAATCACGGGTGGTTGATTCCTATTTTCATCAGCATTTCCAACTACACTTCTTGTTCTCACCATTTTTGATCTACACGCCAAATAAGGTGAAATTAGATCCTCATTCACGATAGATATTCAAATCGTCCTTATCACTCCGAAACGTTTATATGCTAGTTCTAATATCGTAGCCATACGCTTAGAATCCTAAACACATAAGGTTTCCAGATCTGGTCGGCAACAGACCATAGATCCGAACAAATAATAGGATCAATATAGCTATCACACAAAACATTTTGCACATAAAAACATTTTAGGCATCATTCCTAAAATAAACTAGTGCTTGTGTCAATTTAGGTGTACTACCTAACATATTTTAGACACACTCCTCACAATCATTACTTAGCATTCTAAGTTTAAGTATAGAAATTTCCTACAAATTCCTAGTTCGCTTAAACTAATGCTCTGATACCAACTATGACATCCCCAATTTCTCGGCCAGAAAAGACAAATTTGTTTATGCTTGGTTTTTAAAATCAGAGTAATCTTTTAGAGAAAACAGTTGCGGAATTTGTTCCCAAAATATGATAAAGATTTATCAAAACATTTCTGTAAAGAAATGTATTTTTATTATATAACAATATCTCGGGATGTCATGTTCCGATACAGACACATAAGCATAAACAGAACTTACATTATTTACACTAAAGATTTTACATCTCCTTTAATCTCTCCGTGAAATATATCTTCGTATCGATACCTGTGATACAAAGAAAACTGAGTAGGTCAGGCTTGGGAGCCTGGTGAGCATATAGGGTTTTCAACCCACAATAATATAGTTATTATATTCAACCATCAAACAATCAACTCAATTACCCATCCCTATCATCTTTCTTAGGATTTTACCCTAGGAATTCAACTACCCGTCATTCATTCATTCCTAAGGATTGACCCAAGGAATTAGCACAAAATCTATTGCTACATAAGGCGCATCTACCAACATCATCCTTTAAGCGCCTCTGCCAGGATTACGTCATACACTATGAGGTGCGACTGTCAGGTTTATGACATTCTCTTTTAGGCGCATCTGCCGACATTATCTTATAATCGCATCTGCCAAGATTATCCTATAAGCGCATCTGCTATTATTATGACAATCTCTATTTGGCACATCTGCCAAGATCATGACATTCACTACTTGGTGCATCTACCGATATTATTCTCAAGCGCTTCCGCTAGTTTTATGACATTCTTTAATTGGTGCATCTACCAATATCATTCTTAATCATCTTTCATACCTCATCATTTTATCACATACCAACTATCTCATCTAACCATGTTCTACCCAACATATTTGTAGATATAAAATACATATACAGTTTAACTCATTTAAAAACTATATAAAACATTCATTCCATACTCATCTCAAATAAACAACAATATATAAACACATAGCACGTATTTTATAACAAATACTTCATATTTATGTGTTAGAAGAAAGTAACCACACACTCTCCCAAACATATACTTAATACATTCAAACAATACTTGTATTCTACCCGTGTTTATGAAAGGGACTATACACCCACACATATAAACAACTTTATATTATACACATAGCACGTATTTTATAGAAAATACTTAATATTTATGTGTTAGAAGGAAGTAACTACACACTCTCCCAAACATATACTTAATACATTCAAACAATACTTGTATTCTACCCGTGTTTATGAAAGGGACTATACACCCACACATATAAACAACTTTATATTATACACATAGCACGTATTTTATAGAAAATATTTAATATTTATGTGTTAGAAGGAAGTAACTACACACTCACTTGATCAGAAGATGATCGGACAACACTACAGCTTGTAGAAGTAGTATTCTTCGGCAGATCTGGAAGATCTTCACAAAAACCGGACTCCTCGCAGGCAGAGCTTCGGCTCGGGAATCTTACTTCTCGGGATCTTCGGGACCTCGGGGCTTGCTTCGGGGCTCGGGAATGATACAGGGGCTTCGGGGTACTTCTGGCACGCAAAACGATGCAAAAAGGGAGAAAGAAGAGAGAAAAAGAGCAACTGAGTCGGCTGCCCTCGCGTCCTATTTATAGGAGGCTGGAGCCTCGGAGTACGCGGGGCATACGGCCTTACGCGACGAGTAATGCCTCGGTCGTCATGGCTTACGTATCCGAAGTCACTTGAGTGCGAGGCGGTGCATGCATCCGGGTACGCTGGGCGTACACGAGTACGCGGGGCGTACCTCGGATCAGATCGGTGACTCCACTTCAGATAATGTCGGCTTTTATAATTAAATTTAAATATTAATTATTTAATAAACTTCGGAAATTCATATCTTCTTCATACGAACTCCGTTTTCGACGTTCTTTATATGCACGCGTAGGTGAGACTAAGCTCTACAACTTTCGTTTAGACTTCGTCGGCTAATTTTGACTTTACTTTTATTATTTATTTTTAGTAGGCCCGGACAGAAAAACTTCGTTATAAATTCATAACTTCTTCGTTTGACGTCTGTTCTCGCCTAACTTCTCATCGATTTGATACCAACAACGAGATCTTCGATTCTCATTTAGATTGTTTTGGCTAAAAACTGCTCGATCTCAAATCGAGTATTTTAGGTTGCATACCGCTAAGTCGAAACTTCGAAAAATCATAACTTCCTCATACGAAGTCAGATTTTGGCGTTCTTTTTATGCACGCTCATGGTTTAACGTATTATACGACTTTCATTTAGATTGCTAAGTCTAAATATCACTCTAACATAAATTCACTCTTTACGTCGCGCTGTTTCGTGCCGGTTCTGTCGCGAAACTTCGACAGGTCATAACTTCTTCGTTATAACTCGGATTTCGGCATTCTTTACATGTACGGAATCCTTGTAACATATACTACAACTTAGTTAAGATTATTCATTCTAAATAATCTTTCGTCAAAAATTCACTTTTTGATGCCTATCTTTTCTAAATTGACTAGCCCTGATCTACGGGCGTTACAATGGGTCGGGTTTAAGCAAACCCATTTAAATGGCATATGCATATAACCGAAGATAAACATTTATCACGTTAAGCCAATAGCAACAGTGAATAAGATCGTGGAGATGAGCTCCTGTGCAAAATATATGGGCCGGGACACCATTTTTCTACACTAAAATATATACCAATATTTGTAATCTTTCACAAACGAATTATTTATATATTAAAAATTACCTTTGACATGTCACCGTAGAGAGCTCGCTTTCTGTGAATGAGAAATTACTTGTCAAAGTAGGGCAATTGGAAGAGAAAATAAGTCGGTTTTAAACCTCATCCCACATTGGTGGGAGAATGAAAAGGAAATGGGTTTATAATTACAAAAACTAGCTACCTTTGTCAGACTTATTAGAACCAAGGCTCTCTCTTGCGCGCACGCAGGGGGTGCAAATGCATGCCAAATTTGTTTCGGGCCACTGAACTTGTGTGCGAGCGCGCGTCCTGCTGGCACGAATGCACCACCGGTCGACCAGAAAAGTTCAAGGACCTTCTTTGTATTTTTTTTCCTTTTGGTTAACAGTTACAAAAACGAATTAAGAGCTATTAATCATAGATTTTGGTTTTTATTTCTTGATTAATTTTCTTATTTAAATTGTGACTTACGATTTCGTTTTAATTAAATCGGTTACACTGAGTAGTATATATACAACGTCTATGTGACTGATTTATTACACCGGATGAAACAAAATCATTCTCTTCCTCTCTTATGCTTCTGCTTCCACTTTTCTCTCCTGCTGCAACCAAGGTATCATCCAGACCAAGTGAGGGTTCGGGCAATCTAGAAGAATTGCCTTCTACTGTTGTACCCTAGGAAAAAAAACACCCATATAGGGCGAACTTTTTTTAAACAAACTTTGTTAAACATGGGCGTCAGTCAAGAATTTTTTGGATTTTGTTCTTTCGCACAGTTTTGGGTTATATTTTTCCTAACAAACTTGACATACATGATTAACTGAGAGAAAAGTTGCAACTTTGTCTATACATAGCTTTGAAGCCGAAAATCCAATACCTATATAAATAGACAAATTCAACTAAATAAAAAATTAAAAATATAATGTTTTTTTAATATTGGTTAAAAATGTTAAATGCCACCGGTATAAGGTACTTTTTCAGCCTCCAGCAATGATTGAAGTGTTCCATCTTCACCTATGCCTCCATGCACTTTTTTCCATGTACATTTCATCACCTGTATAAAACCCTCACTTTATTTTTTGTGTTCTCCCGGATTACCAAGTTACAGTTGGACTAATGGAAGTGCTTGTAAATCAGTAAAATATGGTCGAAAAGAATCACCAATTGTCTCTATTAAGGAGCTAAACAATATCAATGCCACCTGGCATCATAGAATACAGTTGACCTGGAATAACAGTGAGTTATAATAAGCTCATTGGATCAAAAAAATATAGATATTTAGTAACCTGAAAGCCACAAACAACAATCTCATCTCCTTCATGAAAAACACCATTAACCAATACCACATCTATGGTTTCTCCAAGACCTTCTATCACTTTAGCCTCCAACACCGTGCACTTGTGGGCACAAATCATGAGAAACTCGGTAAGGAAAGAAGTCAGAGGTTTATATGGGGTTAAAGTTAATTACCTGGGTGACGCTATGTTTGAATTCAAGTTGAACATCATAATATTTCTCTGTTTCTATGATTTGAGTTGCATTGGTAGAAGGAGATTTTCCATTTATATGTGGCTTTGACTTCTTTGACTAGTACTTGGGTCGTTTTTTTGATGTTGATCCTGATGCAGACAAACCACAACCAGGAACCATTAATGGAAAAAGTTTTTATTTGCTAGTCATCAGGTTGGAGGTTGATAACTAGCTTCTTTTTCGCTTATATTCATGGTGGAAATTTATCGATTAGGCAAGAAGGAGTGAGAACGAAGTCGCAAGAAAAAAAAGAGACACTGCTGTCTGAAATTAGGGTTCAAGCGTAATAAAGACATGTAGAGGATGAAACATCAACCATATTTTGACTTATTCCTCAGAAGAAAAACATCACGAACATGAGAAAAACGATCAAATTGAACTCTTTTTGGGATTGGCTTGAGGATAGTAATTAGTGAATCAAATTTCTTGACTTAGATGAAGACGATGATTATCAATAAATTTTTTTTTCAAAAATCAATTGCAAGAAAAACAGAGAAGTAGAGAGAGAGAGAGAGAGAGAGTACAGTTATCAGACGAAATCTTAGACCTGTGACCTTAAACTTGATGTACATTGATTGTTCCATAGTCTTCTCCATCTCCGTTAATTCTTAGGGCTCACATAAATGGAACGGTGACGGTGGATGAATTGTTGGTCGAGAGGGCCTGAACATCATCGTCGTGTGAGGCCTGAAGAGTCGATGTGGATTGGAGGTTGTGGAGGCGGGTGAGGGGCGGAGACGAAGGATAGGAGATGTTAGAGAGACGCGCGTTTCTTAAAAAAAATATAAAACGACACAGAGGACGTATATTTTGGATAAGGTGCCCTCCATGTGTTTAATTTTTTTTACATGAGACACTAAATTAAAGGCATGCAATAATGTGTGTCCTCTATCCTTCAATTTTTTGAAGAGATGACACTTTTTTAATGTCACTCTCTTTTGCGTAACATAAGTCAACGAGTGTCGTGGTTTGCGCGTTGTAAAAGGGTCTTTTTCTTAAAGTGGTATAATCATAATTTGTTAGTTCGGGCCTTTATGAATTTTGGGTTCTCGATTCAGGAAGTTTTAAGGCAATGGTGAGTTGTTAGAAGCATAGGGCTTCTCATCACCTATCCGTGGATATAAAATTTGTTGGAAACGGACTTGAGGCGAAGGAGTTAGAGCCGAATGAAATTTTGGAGTTTGAAGGGCCATCTAGTACGCAGGGTGTACTAGATGTGTATGTGCGGCATACCGAGTTAAATAGTCGTGAGTGATCCTTGAGTATGTCGGGTGTACTAAGGGGTACGCGGGCTGTACTCCCTTGATCTTGTAGATCTGGACGTTTTATTTGTCCCAAAGGCATAAAAATGTGATCTTTATGGTTTATTTGGACTTATGCATGTGTTAAGACCCTTCATTAAGCTCTTTTGAGCTCTAGAGCCCCATTAAGCCATGTATGCAAGTAAAGTTGCCAACCTTATGTAATAAGTCATACATGGGAATCAAATCTAAGAGTTTGGAGCAAGGACTTAAGTGGTTAATGGCTTAATGGAGGAGAATGGTACTTAGCGGAGTACGTTGGGCAAACATATCTGGTACGCTACGTATACTGGCCCCAAAGGGTGTATGTCGGGCATACCAGCTGAGTATGCGGTGCGTACTCGGCCTATTGGGCTTTTCTTGTGTTGTTGACTCTTTGGGCATTCCACCATTGACTAGAAGTGGACTAGGGTCGACCATTGGATATTTTGGGTCTTTTAGGATATAAGGCCTCCTCGGGATAGGTCCATGAGGGATTTGGTCCCAATTTGGATATTTGGGCCTTATTACGCCTTGTGATGTCATTTCGGTTTTGTGCTATCTTTTGGGTTTGGTTGCTTGGGGCTTTATTGGGTCATCTGAGATTAAGTGTTTGGATTGGTAAAAGTTAATGGGTTTTAGGGTAAGGCCCATCTAAGGCTTTGGGACTAATTTGGAAAATTGGGCCATAAGTGGGCTTTAGATGATTATTTGGTTTTTAGGCCTTTATGATTGTGATTTTGGGCCTTATCTTGGACCAAACCATATGAGGGGTAAAATGGTCTTTTTACCCCATATTTGGATTGTTGGATTTGGTTTGGAACCCAATTGTTAATTAGGTGTTATTTGTTTGAAGCACGAGGATTTTAGCAGATCAACAGTCAGAGATTTGTTCGTGGGTTCAGCTGTTGAGGTGAGTCTCCTTGCTGTACTATGGGTCGAAGGCACAAATGCTGGCCCATTTCGTTTATAATTTATAGGAAGACTTGGGGGTGGCCCTTGGCATTTGTATGAAAGACCAAGAGGTGGCTGTAACGCCTGTGTTTCCGGGCTTGCCACTTGTAGCAATATAATAGTCTAGGTTAACCTTTGTAACCCGTTTTGAAATAATAAGATTGTATTATTTGAGTATTATGTGTTTTGTGCTTAATTGCTTAATTATGTGGTTTGATTAATTAAGAATAAAAATAAGCGTCAAAATTTAAGTGTAAAATAAACTTAATATCTTTGATTTATATTGTAGTAGTTAAAACGAGGTTTCCGAATATATATAGAACGCCCAAATCTGACTTCGTATGAGGAAGTTATGATTTATCGAAGTTCCGGCTTAGCGATATGCAGCCTGAAATACTCGATTTGAGATCAAACGGTTTTTAGCCGAAGCAATCTAAATGAGAATCGAAGATCTCATTGTTGGTATCGAAACGAGAAAAAGTTAGGCGAGAACGGACGTCAAACGAAGAAGTTATGAATTTATAACGAAAGTTTCTGTCCCGGCCTATTAAAAATAATTAATAAAAATAAATCAAAATTAGCCGACGGAGTCTAAACGAAAGTCGTAGAGCGTGGTCTCACCTTTCCGTGGATATAAAGAACGTCGAAAACGGAGTTCGTATGAAGAAGATATGAATTTCCGAAGTTTATTTAATATTTTGTATTTAAATTTAATTGGAAATTCGGAAGCATTATCCGAAGGAGTCACCGATCTGATCCGAGGTACGCCCCGCGTACTCCGAAGGTGTCGACACTTGCAGCAAGTGGCTTCGGATACGTAAGCAATGACGTTTCGGGCAGTACGCCCCGCATAACGCAGTACGCCCCGCGTACTCCGAGGCTCCAGCCTCCTATAAATAGGAACCGAAGGCAGCCGACCCTATTGCCAATTTCTTCTCTTCTCTCTCCCGTTTTGCATCGTTTTGCGTGCCAGAAATATCCCGAAGCCCCGGTATCATACTCGATCCCCGAGGCAAGTCCCAAGATCCCGAAGATCCCGAGAAGTGCGGTTCCCGAGTCGAAGCTCTGCCCGCGAGAAGTTCGATTTTCGAGGAGATCTTCCAGATCTGCTGAGGAATACTACTTCTATAAGCCGTAGTGCTGTCGAATCATCTTCTGATCAAGTGAGTGTGTAGTTATTTTCTTTCTAATACAATAATACGAAGTATTTTATATAAAAATACGTGCTATGTGTATATATTTGGTTGTGTTATGTGTGAATGTGTATTCACTCTCTTCTATCTTATAGATCTGCTTATTTCTTTATGAGATATGTGTTATGTGTGTGTGTGCCTCATCTGTTATGTGATATATGTGTTGATTAAAGCATGCTATACAGGTTTTCTTTAAACTATGTATACAAATGTATATTTTTATCTACTAATATGTTGGGTAGAACATGGGTAGACAGTTGGTGTGTAATAAACAGATGAGAGGCCTCGTTGTTGTTTGATTGAGTCATCTAGCGGAGTTTAGATGACGACCACTGGCTATTCTAGACAGTCTTGTGGAAACATTAGCAGGTTCGCCACCTGTAGGTGTTAATGAACTTGGGTGTTCATTCGCTGTACTCCATCCCCCTCATGGTTGCCTTATTTGACTTATATTACTGAGGTACCCCCGAAGCATGTGTTGTCGCCCCGATGAAATATTCTTAGACTAGGTCCCTTATGTTAGTTGTTTTAGGGACATTAAAGTGAGAATAACGGGAATGGGTAATTGGGTAATTGCTGGTTGGTGAAAATTAAATATGATATTTATTGTGGGTTGAAAACCCTATATGTTCACCAGGCTCCCAAGCCTGACCCACTCAGTTTTAAATTGTATTACAGGTAGTGGCGGAAGGGCATGAGATGGATGAACCATCAAGTTGTTTTGTTTACAAGTCTGCATATGTTTATATTTGTTATATGACTTGTAATGTACTCGTTTATGCTTATTGGTCTGTATCGGAACATGACACCCCGAGTTTTGATTATAATGAAAATACATTTCTTTTATGAAATGCTTCGGTAAACAATGTTTTATCATGTTTTGTTTTTGGGAACAAATTCCGCAACTCTTTCAAATCAAAAGGATTTACTCTGAAAATATTTAAAAGCATAAATGAAAATCGGTCTTTTCTGGCCGAGATTTTGGGGATGTCACAGTTGGTATCAGAGCATTAGTTTAAGCGAACTAGGAATTTGTAGGATTTCTAGATTTAAACTTAGAATGCTAAGTGGAATTTTGAGATGTGTGTCTGTTATGTTTTAGACACGAGCACTAGTTTATTTTAGGAAAGTTGCCTAAAATGCTTTATGTGCTAAATGTTATATGTTGCCATATATGATATTATTTGTTCGGATCTATGGTCTGTTGCCAACCGGATCTAGAAACCTTATGTGTGTAGGATTCTAAGAGTACGTCTACGATATTAGAACTAGCATGTAAACGTTTCGGAGTGATAAGGATGATTTGAATACCTATCGTGATTGAGGATCTAATTTCACCTTATTCGGTGTGTAGATCGAAATGGTGAGAACAAGAAGTGGAGTTGGAAATGCTGACGAAAACAGGAATCAACCACCAGTAATTGAGCCAATACCTGTCGTAGCAGCAGCACCTGAGCCAATAACCATGGCTGGTGTGCAATTAATGATTCAGACGATGTTGGATCGTCAGATGGATGAAACTAGACGGTTGCTTCAACAAAATCGTGAAGAACTGTCGATTCGTGTGGAAGAGCCTGAATTAAATGAAGGGCACTCGGATGGTGGAAACTTCAGTGGATCTGTTGGTCCAGCCAACCCACCGATAGTTAGGCAAGATAACCGTGATGGAAGGAATGATGGAATGGGATGTAAGTACAAGGACTTTCTAACTTGCAAACCATCGACCTTTAATGGAAAGGAGGATCCGATTGGGGTTATGGATTGGATCTCCGAAATGGAGCTAGCCTTCATGACGTGTGGCTGCAGAGGTAAGTTGCAAACTATCTATGCCGTGCGTCAATTCCGAGGTGGAGCCATTCGTTGTTGGAACACTCTAGGGAAGACCTTAAGCCCTAATGAGCCACTGCAATTGTCATGGGCAGAGTTCTTGGTGCAGTTCAAGCGCAAGTTCTGCTCGGCTCAAAATCTGTTGGAGTTGGAGAACAAGTTTCTGACATTGACGAAGGGTAGCATGTCAGTTGATGATTACACCAATAACTTCACCGATAAGATGGAGTTTGCCTTGCGTATCGTTCCAGACGAGCTGACAAAGGTGGATCGGTATGCGAAGGGACTCCCATGGGAGTACGAGGTGCCAGTACGTCAGGCACTTACTCTAGAGGCAGCTATCTGGGCTGCCAAGTCTGTGGAGAACATGATCAAGGGGAGAACCACCGACAAGGCTGATGTTGGTGAGAAAAGAAAGTTTGAAGGAACATCTGGTTCCGGTAAGAAAGGAAAATTTTCGAAATCTGATTCGAAAAAGTTTGGGGGAAAAGGAGGCGAAGCAAAGTGGTGTGATAAGTGTAAGAAAAAGCACTTTGGGAAATGTAGCAATGATGTGACCTGCTACAAGTGTGGAAAGGTTGGACATTTTGCCAATGAACGTCCGAGCAACAAAAGGATGTGTTTTGGTTGCAATGAAGAGGGGCATATTTTAAAAGACTGTCCGAAGAAGAAGGAGGCAGCTAGGCCCAACATTCCACCAAAGCCGAAGGCGAGAGCCTTCCAGATGACACTTGAGGCTACGAAGGATGAAGCTGATGTCGCTTCAGGTACCTTTCTCGTAAACGAATTACCTGCTCATATATTGTTTGATTCTGGAGCCAACTACTCCTTTATTTCGCATGAGTTTGGTAGAAAGCTAGCTTTGCCTGTTGATAGACTAGATAATGCTTTATTAGTTGAAGTAGCTAGTGGCAAGTTTGTACCTGTTAGCCATCGTATGAAAAACATCTTGATTGACCTTAATGGGAATAAGTTTCTCGAGGCGTTATTGCCTATCGAACTTAATGGTTTCGACATCGTCTTGGGAATGGAGTGGCTTAGCGCCAATGATGCCGAAATTTTATGCAAGAAGAAGATAGTTAAAGTAAACCCGCCTGGAAAAGATTCGTTTATGGTGTATGGGGACAAACGGCGAGTGAATTCTGGGATCATTTCTCTAATGAAAGCCAGAAAGTGTTTGACCAAGGGATGTACATCATATTTAGCATTTGTGATTGATGCTAAGAAGGAAAAGAAGGTGATGCAGAGCATTCCAGTGGTGTGTGATTTTCCGGAAGTGTTCCCCGAGGATCTTCCTGGATTACCACCTGATAGACAAGTGGAGTTCAGAATAGACTTGTTACCAGGAACCACGCCAATAGCAAAAGCACCTTATCGATTAGCACCGACGGAGATGAAGGAGCTGATGATGCAACTTCAGGAGTTGTTGGACAAAGGTTTCATTAGACCTAGTTCATCGCCCTGGGGAGCTCCGGTGTTATTTGTGAAGAAGAAAGATGGAAGTATGAGAATGTGCATCGATTACAGAGAGCTGAACAAGGCAATAATAAAGAATAGATATCCGTTGCCGAGGATTGATGACCTGTTTGATCAATTGCAAGGTTCGAGCTATTTCTCGAAGATCGATCTAAGGTCAGGATATCATCAGCTGAGAGTAAGAGAGCAAGATATCGAGAAGACTGCATTCAGAACTAGATATGGACACTACGAGTTCTTGGTTATGTCGTTTGGACTAACCAATGCTCCAGCAGCCTTCATGGATTTGATGAATAGGGTTTGTAACCCTTTCCTTGATAAATCCGTGATAGTGTTCATAGACGACATTCTGATCTACTCGAAAAGCCAGGAGGAGCATGGCAGACACTTGCGAGAAGTGTTAGAAGTTTTGAAGAAGGAGAAGCTTTATGCAAAGTTCTCCAAATGTGATTTTTGGATTCGTGAGGTCCAATTCTTGGGTCACGTGGTCAACCAAGAAGGGATAATGGTTGATCCAGCGGAGATCGAAGCTGTGACGAAGTGGGAACAACCGAAAAGTCCCACGGAGATTCGAAGCTTTTTGGGATTAGCCGGATATTACCGTAGGTTTATCCAAGGCTTTTCTTCGATTGCTACTCCATTGACAGCTTTGACCCACAAAGGAGCTACTTATGCTTGGAGTGAGAAGCATAAAGAAGCATTCGAGAAGTTAAAGAAGAAGCTATGCGAGGCACCGATACTTTCTCTACCCGATGGAGTTGAAGACTTCGCTGTTTATAGCGATGCGTCTGGTGTTGGATTGGGTTGTGTTTTGACCCAAAGAGAAAAGGTGATAGCATATGCGTCTCGACAGCTGAAAGAGCATGAAAAGAATTACCCGACTCATGATTTGGAGTTGGCAGCGGTAGTTTTTGCTCTGAAAATATGGAGGCATTACCTCTATGGCACGAAGTGCAAACTTTTCACTGATCATAAGAGTCTCCAATACCTCTTTAATCAGAAAGAATTGAATATGAGGCAACGACGCTGGCTAGAATTACTTAAAGACTACGACTGCGAGATACTTTACCACCCCGGTAAAGCTAATGTTGTTGTTGATGCTCTCAGTCGGAAGGTCAATCTTGAAAGGAAGAGGCCAAGAGTGTTGAGAATTGAAGTTGTCTCGACCATTGTGGAAAGCATAAAGAAAGCTCAAGAGGAAGCTTCTGAGAAAAATGACCGAAAAGAGGAACGTTTGGGTAAAATGTTGGTGTTTGGTACTAACGCTCATGGACTGAAGGTATTCCAAGATTGTATTTGGGTACCTAAGTCAGGAGGAATTAGGGATCTTCTGATGGAAGAAGCTCACAAAACCATGTACTCAATTCATCCGGGTAGCACTAAAATGTATAGGGACCTAAAACCCTACTACTGGTGGCCGACGATGAAGCTTGATGTTGCAAAGTATGTGGCCGAGTGTGTGACTTGTGCGAGAGTCAAGACACAACATCAGAAACCTTACGGGAGTTTAGAACCATTGTCTGTGCCTATGGGTAAGTGGGAAGACATTGCTATGGATTTTGTCACTAAATTGCCCAGAACAAAGAATGGTCACGACATGATTTGGGTGGTCGTTGATCGATTCACTAAGAGTGCGCATTTCATAGCAGCCAAGGAGAAATGGTCTATGGAAAAGCTTGCGAATTCTTACGTGAAGGAAATTGTGAGGCTTCACGGTGTTCCGTTAGCTATTGTATCGGATCGTGATAGCCGTTTCACCTCAAGGTTTTGGAAAAGTCTACAAGAGGAAATGGGTACCAAGTTATGTTTAAGCACAGCTTACCATCCGCAGACTGATGGTCAGAGTGAAAGAACAATACAAACACTTGAAGATATGCTGAGAGCATGTACCTTGGAATTCCTAGGTAATTGGGATGAACATTTACCGTTGGTAGAATTTTCCTATAATAATAGTTTTCACTCAAGCATTAAGATGGCCCCTTATCAAGCTTTGTATGGACAGAAGTGTCGTACGCCGTCTTGTTGGCTTGAGGCTGGGGAAAAGCAGTTTATGGGACCGGAGATGGTTCATCAAACTGCTGAAAAGTTGAAAATAATTAGAGAAAGAATGTTAGCAGCTCAAGATCGTCAAAAGAGCTATGCTGACAAGAAGCGAAGACCGATGACTTTTGAGGTTGGAGATTCGGTTTTGCTTAAAGTCTCGTCGTGGAAGGGACTTATAAGATTTGGTAAAAGGGGAAAGTTGAGTCCAAGGTTTATTGGACCGTTTAAAGTTCTTCAGAGGATTGGGAACCAAGCTTACAAGCTCGAATTACCCGAAGAACTGAATGGAATTCACAACACTTTTCATGTATGTTATTTGAGGAAGTTCACGGGAGAAGTTCCTGATATAATTCCAATTTCTGAATTGAGAATTGATGAGAACAAAAGGTTGATTGAAGAACCAGAGGCAATTGTTGACCGAAAGACTAAGAAGTTGCGACGCAAAATGGTTGGGTTAGTGCTTGTCTGATGGAAACACACGAATGGGCCGAATCTCACCTGGGAGACGGAGAGTGACATGTTGAGTCGCTATCCGCATTTGTTTGTTGATGTGTGATTCCGGGGACGGAATCATTCTAAGGTGGAGAGAATTGTAACGCCTGTGTTTCCGAGCTTGCCACTTGTAGCAATATAATAGTCTAGGTTAACCTTTGTAACCCGTTTTGAAATAATAAGATTGTATTATTTGAGTATTATGTGTTTTGTGCTTAATTGCTTAATTATGTGGTTTGATTAATTAAGAATAAAAATAAGCGTCAAAATTTAAGTGTAAAATAAACTTAATATCTTTGATTTATGTTGTAGTAGTTGAAACGAGGTTTCCGAATATATATAGAACGCCCAAACCTGACTTCGTATGAGGAAGTTATGATTTATCGAAGTTCCGGCTTAGCGGTATGCAGCCTGAAATACTCGATTTGAGATCGAGCGGTTTTTAGCCGAAGCAATCTAAATGAGAATCGAAGATCTCATTGTTGGTATCGAAACGAGAAAAAGTTAGGCGAGAACGGACGTCAAACGAAGAAGTTATGAATTTATAACGAAAGTTTCTGTCCCGGCCTATTAAAAATAATTAATAAAAATAAATCAAAATTAGCCGACGGAGTCTAAACGAAAGTCGTAGAGCGTGGTCTCACCTTTCCGTGGATATAAAGAACGTCGAAAACGGAGTTCGTATGAAGAAGATATGAATTTCCGAAGTTTATTTAATATTTTGTATTTAAATTTAATTGGAAATTCGGAAGCATTATCTGAAGGAGTCACCGATCTGATCCGAGGTACGCCCCGCGTACTCCGAAGGTGTCGACACTCGCAGCAAGTGGCTTCGGATACGTAAGCAATGACGTTTCGGGCAGTACGCCCCGCGTAACGCAGTACGCCCCGCGTACTCCGAGGCTCCAGCCTCCTATAAATAGGAACCGAAGGCAGCCGACCCTATTGCCAATTTCTTCTCTTCTCTCTCCCGTTTTGCATCGTTTTGCGTGCCAGAAATATCCCGAAGCCCCGGTATCATACTCGAGCCCCGAGGCAAGTCCCAAGATCCCGAAGATCCCGAGAAGTGCGGTTCCCGAGTCGAAGCTCTGCCCGCGAGAAGTTCGATTTTCGAGGAGATCTTCCAGATCTGCTGAGGAATACTACTTCTATAAGCCGTAGTGTTGTCGGATCATCTTCTGATCAAGTGAGTGTGTAGTTATTTCTTTCTAATACAATAATACGAAGTATTTTATATAAAAATACGTGTTATGTGTATATATTTGGTTGTGTTATGTGTGAATGTGTATTCACTCTCTTCTATCTTATAGATCTGCTTATTTCTTTATGAGATATGTGTTATGTGTGTGTGTGCCTCATCTGTTATGTGATATATGTGTTGATTAAAGCATGCTATACATGTTTTCTTTAAACTATGTATACAAATGTATATTTTTTATCTACTAATATGTTGGGTAGAACATGGGTAGACAGTTGGTGTGTAATAAACAGATGAGAGGCCTCGTTGTTGTTTGATTGAGTCATCTAGCGGAGTTTAGATGACGACCACTGGCTATTCTAGACAGTCTTGTGGAAACATTAGCAGGTTCGCCACCTGTAGGTGTTAATGAACTTGGGTGTTCATTCGCTGTACTCCATCCCCCTCATGGTTGCTTTATTTGACTTATATTGCTGAGGTACCCCCGAAGCATGTGTTGTCGCCCCGATGAAATATTCTTAGACTAGGTCCCTTATGTTAGTTGTTTTAGGGACATTAAAGTGAGAATAACGGGAACGGGTAATTGGGTAATTGTTGGTTGGTGAAAATTAAATATGATATTTATTGTGGGTTGAAAATCCTATATGCTCACCAGGCTCCCAAGCCTGACCCACTCAGTTTTAAATTGTATTACAGGTAGTGGCGGAAGGGCATGAGATGGATGAACCATCAAGTTGTTTTGTTTACAAGTCTGTATATGTTTATATTTGTCATATGACTTGTAATGTACTCGTTTATGCTTATTGGTCTGTATCGGAACATGACACCCCGAGTTTTGCTTATAATGAAAATACATTTCTTTTATGAAATGCTTCGGTAAACAATGTTTTATCATGTTTTGTTTTTGGGAACAAATTCCGCAACTCTTTCAAATCAAAAGGATTTACTCTGAAAATATTTAAAAGCATAAATGAAAATCGGTCTTTTCTGGCCTAGATTTTGGGGATGTCACAGTGGCTCCTAGCAATTTGCATGCAAGACCAGAGTTTGAACTCTGGCGGTTAATTAGTTAAGTAGTTGTAAATTGTATGATAGTTTTCTTTGTGATGTTTGCATGGAAGACCCGGAGGTGACTCCATCAACTTGTCTATAAGACCCAGGGTTTTGGCCCCCGTCCTGGCAAGGAAGACCATGATATGGCTCGTGGCATAATGGCAAGACTATGGTTCACACATAGTACCTTCTATTGAATGTTGGATATGTATGTTATGTATGGCTCGTATGTTATGTGGTATTTGGGAAAATCACTAAGCTTTGTGCTTATAGTTGTGGTTTATGGTTTCAGGTACTTCCGGTTCAAAAGGGAAGGGCCTGACTTGATCGCAATGTATAGACCCGTGTTTTTCGCAACTCTTGATTTAGGAATGAACTCTGATAATTGTTTGTATTGGAAATGCTTCTAAATGTTTGAATAAAGGATAAATGAGTGTTTTGACTATATTAAAAATATTTTTTTTACCCTAGTTTTTAGGATGTAACAGAGGCACTAAACATAACCCTCGACCTGAGCCTAATCACTAACTCTTTCATGCACCGTCACCAATGCTTCTGGATAAGATAATCCTGAATCCTTAACATCTTCTTCTTGGGTTATAACTGACTATTAGACAAAATTCCTCTTATGGGCTTCCTCCTCAACAACAATCCAGACCTGCTACCTTCTATCCTTGGATATGAATCTCCAGGATGACCGACAACACTGGTATCTTGTATCATGAATAAATAATTCTCCCCCACTTAGAAATAACTAGACTATATGACGTCGTTACTATTTGAAGCTCTAGACAATCCATAAAACTTCACCACTAGATCCTTAACAACCATGACTAGCTTTAAATGGGCTAAAAGAATTCCAAAGCATTTTATCAATGATTAGAAATCCCACCAATCATAATCCAATAACAATAAGCAATTCAACCATAAAAAGCATTCAATATAGATCCACGGTTGATTAAAATAAACATTATCCATTAGATCATTGAGGAGCACAGTTAAACAAGGAAATACAAATAAAGAAGTATTGATGACACTAACGAATGTTGCACCCGCCCATACTAAAGTAACTAATAACTTAAACCCTGGCCATTTGTACCCCAACTATCCCATATCATCCATCCAGTAACTGGTAAGCTAAAGCATCTGGATCCAAAACCATACCATGCGTTCTCTATAGACATTCAACCTTAACATGGCCTGCCTCACTACAAATGTAAAATACCATCGACCCTCTCTAACTATAGTCCTTGTTTTAGTGGCCCTCTTGCCTGCACTTGAAACATTGAGAAACAAGGGTACGACGACGACCCTATGTGCCAAACCACACCTGCCACAAGATCCATGAATCCTTAGTCTCCTGATCGAACATCAGTTACTCTGGTTTTCTTTGCATTTGATTCTAATGCGTGAACCTGCTCCTATTTTCATTTCCGTTGTTAGGTATCCAACTCCATCTCTTTGTCCCTGGTTGTGTGCACTAAATCGGAAAGGGTCTCACAACTAGAAATGCTTATGAACTCATGGATCTCCAACCTCAACATATCATGATAGCGACTCATCCTCAATCCTCTATCGATGTATATTATGAACAAAGCAACACTCTCTCTTTGAACTTGTCGGTGATCTTAGCCACCGTCTTTGTAGTTTGTTCAAGTGCCAGATACTCCCAAGCTAACTATTAAACCTCAATCGTTGGTACAAACTCATTCTAGAATATGGTAACAAAATCCTCCTTGGTCATAGACTCGACCACACCTGGTTTGAGGTCCTAAACAAACTTGTGCCACCAATCTCCAGCTCCATTGCATAGCATACATTTTCCAAACCTGAACTTGGCCCCTGCCAGGCAAATGCTGGCGAGAAAGAAGCTCTCCACATCAGTGATCCAATGCATACTAATGATAGGATGCCTCCATCCCATGAAATAAAGAGCTCCACAATCATCAAACTACTTGAACGTAACCTCAAGGTCCCATGTCCGACTGCCCTATAACTCCACCTACATCATCCTAATGTGTTCGTCCAACACTAAAATCAATATATCCCTTACTGTGTTAATCAAACTAGGAAAATAGTCTATCGTGAACCTCGAAATCTCTATAAAGATGATGTTGCAGACATCGATCTCACTTAGATTGGAATCTCCAACACAAAAAGGTCACCATACTAGATCTGAAAGATAACATAAATACATCAAAATCAATTCATAGTGCTAACCCACACTATACATACCCGCGTACAAGTTCCTTGGTATTCCTGTAACACATCCTTGACCCAATTATGGACCATGTTCTTTCCATAGTGTAGGCCTAATACTAATTTCCACACCTACCCACACTCATTCCAAGGACTGTTCCAAGACTCACACGTCACCTCTCATCACTCCACTAAACTCCTAACGGGCATGTATATGCCTATATGCATAATGCTACACTTCCTGGACTCTCTTTAGGATTCTTCCCTAAAACCAAAACTAGAGAAAAAACATGTAATAAGGCCAAATAAAAATCCTAAGGCTATCCGATTCTAATCATGTACAACTCTTAAAGCATTCAATTAGCAATTCAATAGTATATCAGTCGGTGATTCCATAAAACAAACTGCAATAAATACATATAAGACATATGAGGCATCTATACAATCAAGCAGTTTTAGCATGTAATTCCTGAACAAATCATTAGATCCATCTGACTATACATATCACCACTTCTTTTATGATTTAAAATTAGATCAAGAAACCATGTTCACGATCTCAAGCCAACAATCAAACAAGAACATGCCAAAAGACTGAGCTCATGTTTCTGATCCAACTATTGTTTTTAAGTTCTTTCGAATAAAAGATTCTCTTTCAAAAACTTAGTTAAGAAAATCTCTCAGTCCTCAATTTTAGTTTAGATACACCGTAAGGCACACCCAAATCCCTAAAGCTAAGCCTTTGATACCAACTTGCAACATCCTGAAAATTACAAAGTGATTTTTCATTTTCAAATAGATTAACTAATTAAAACCTTTAACTTAAAGTCTATTATTGAGATTCACATATTCGAAAACCATAAAGTTTACAAAGTTGAATTACGAAATAGTGGATATCAAATCTACGATGTGAGTGTATAGTTCCTCCGAGCTCTTCACACGAACAACCTACAAACAAATTAATCCACGACTATAAGCATAAAGCTTAGTAAATTTCCAAGTATAACACATAATCCACCACACATACAGTTCTTACAAGCATGGAACTTGGCTCTAGCGCCATAATATTTATTAATGAGATTCATATATTTGAAAACCATAAGACTTACAAAGTTGAACTACCATGACATAATTTTTTGGATGAGAGTTCTCAAGCTATCTAGCTCTGACAACATATAGCCCCTAAGGTATCTACTCAACGACCATCTAAAATTATTGTTGGCCCCAGTCTTAACTATACAAGTGTTGTGATCCAACCATAGTGTTTCATGCATGTGTTGTGATCCAACCATAATCTTTCACACATGTGTTATGATCCAACTACCTTCTTTCATACATGTATTGTGATCCAATCACAGTCTTTCTTGTGAAAATGACAAGATGCCCCAGTCTTAACTATACAAGTGTTGTGATCCAACCATAGCGTTTCATGCATGTGTTGTGATCCAACCATAATCTTTCACACATGTGTTATGATCCAACTACCTTCTTTCATACATGTATTGTGATCCAATCACAGTCTTTCTTGTGAAAATGACAAGATTGTCTAGCATATCATGACACCAAGTGTCCTACACTGCAAATACATATCAAGGAATATCCTAGTCAATAAACATGCTCATAGTCTAAACCTACTTTTCCTTTATCATACAAAGGATATACAATGCTACACTTGGTATAGTGAGAATATTCATCAAAATCGTGATACCATTAAAGAACAACAACACTCTCACTCCTTGCATTGATCGGTCCCATGAACCAACTGTCATCCAATAAAGATCACTCCTTAATCAACAATCCAAATCCTTCAAGTTTGACCCAAGGTCACATTAGGCAAAAGTCAACAGTCAATGATAAACAAAAGTCAACAATCACCATGCCATGGTGAGCTCTTGGCCACGTCGTGGTCAGGTTAGGACAATTCAGTGGAGATACTGGACACCACCACATCGTAGTTCTTCCTTGGCCACGTCCTGGTTGTTGATTTTCACCATTAACAACTTAATCTATATAGATCAAAGCCCATAACTTCGTATATTGTTCTTTTTAATGACTTAATATATAAAGTTTCTAACTTTATCTATAAGGACATTACCCTAAACAAGATCTATAAGCATAAGTCCATTAAGTCTTTCAACAACCAAGTTCAAATGCATGGACTCAAGATAATAATAACAATGAATCCCCTCTCATTTAACTAAAGTCCAATAACCATTTGAGTGCCATAACAAGATTTGGAGTTCTCAAACTCCAAAAGCATCCATGAAAAGGACCAATACCATTCATAAATGGCAATAACTTAAATATAAGAGAACAAAGATCGAGATACAATCTCTATACCTTAAATGAATCATAAATCTAAAGAAGATGAAGGATTTAAGCTACCTTTCTGCTTCCTTGCACCAAGATGGAGTTCCTTCTTCCTCAAGCTTCACAAATCAAGGAGGTAAGCTCAAGATCAAGCCACCAAGCTTATAACCATGGAAATAAGGATAGATTTCCGAAATAATGAGATGGGTGTTGAAGTAAAATGACGTAATCCAAGTGTTAATGTCCATAAATATAGGAGAAACCCTAAAAACCTCTAGCTTGGCCTGCAACAGCCAGTACGTCGTGGCCATCCTCATGTCATGACATAACTGAAGGGTTTTGAGCATTCTAACACTTCTATGGTGTACATGCAACCCTAGAAACCTTGGATCTTTGTTTTCTCTAAGATACATGAAGATAATAATTTTCCAAGGTTTACTTCCTAACTAGCATGTTATGGGGTACTTGAATCATAAAACACTAGCAGAATTAAATACCTTTTAGTAGTGGTTGATTGCTTGGAGTTTGAGAGCCTAGCACCAATAATGTGGATGCCTCAAATGGAAGTCACAAATCACGACAAACTTTGGAAACCTTTAGAAAGAGTATGAACACTTGTAGAAATCGGCCACCTTTGCTCACACACATACTAGTACCATTTCAAGTGCCAATGACCCCTTTATATAATGTGGTGGATTAGGGTTACATCTATGTAAACCCTAATACCCATGACCTTTTATTTCCATGAGATCCATGGGTTAAAGCTCTATGTTCTAGATATCAGCCGAACAAATACATAGAACAATGTCGTACTTATTGTCCAGTAGTTTTTTCCCGATGTCTGATTTGTTTGACATAGAACTTAATTGAACACATCAATTTAGTTCTGACCGGGCCTGGTACATAGGTCAAAACCAAATCATCGAGGGGGCCAGATGTCGCTTCTAATCCAAGAAGGAACAGATAAACTTCGACTCATATGCTTGTTCTACTACTTGTTGAATTATACACAAAGGTACGTTTTATGACATCAAGTTACAGATGCGTTTTCGTACAATCAATTCATAACCAACTCATATCTCTAGGTTTGAAGACTTATATGATATTACCGTCTCACGATCACTCGAGATAAATTCCATGAAGTGATACCAGTGAGCGTGGGTTGAATCCAATACTCATAACTTATGAGCACTCATGAATGTTGTAGCAACTCTTGCTATGTCCAACATCTTAGACATCTACAACCAACTTCACGATAGTCTTGATTCATATCTACTTCCAACATATGACCGACTGTGGAGAATTTGAATAATATGAAATACCATAACATAATTATTCTGGAAGTCAAAACATGCAAAATGAAATGATAGTAAACGATTGACCAAAGATAGCAACACTTTACTCATAAATAACCAACAACTTTTATTCATCATCAAATGTCAATTACACTTTACACATTTCATAAACTATTTAATCTGTGAAACTAATATTGTCCTTTAGCCCGATGCGCCTCGCATGCTGCAAATGCCTAACCCTAGTTAGTCCCTTCGTGAAGGGATCTGATGGGTTCTCCTCTGACGATATCCTCTTTGCTACGAGGAGTCCTTCTTCTATCTTATGTCTTATGAACTGATATTTTCTGTCAATGTGTCTGGATCTGCCATGATCTCTTGGTTCCTTGGCTAAGGCAACCGCACTATTGCTGTCACAGAAAATCTCCATAGGCTCCTTTATCGCTCGTACAACTCCATGGTCTCTGGTGAAGTTCCTCGGCCATATCGCCTCCTCCTCCGCTTCACTCGCTGCTATATACTCTGATTCACATGTCGAATCAGCTACCGTCTCCTGCTTGAAACTTTTCCAAGCAACCGCTCCTCCATTCATGGTAAAGACCCAACCCGACTGAGAGCGGAAATTATCCCTATCAATCTGAAAAATAGCGTCATTATACCCCACAACTCTCAAGTCATCACTCCCAACAAGGGTAAGAATCCAATCCTTAGTCCTTCGAAGGTACTTGAGAATGTTCTTCACCGCAGTCTAGTGAGCTTTGTCAGGGTTCCCCTGATATCTGTTGACCATGCTCAATGTAAAAGCCACATCAGGGCAAGTACAAGTCATAGCATACATGATTGAGCCAACATCAGAAGCATATGGTAATTGACTCATCTTAGCTATCTCATCCTCTATACTTGGGCTCTAAGCATTGCTCAGTTTGGCATTATGATGGATCGGTAATTCACCTTTCTTGAAATTCTGCATGTTGAACCTTTTCAACACTTTGTCCACATAGGTGCTGTGACTAAGTCTAATTAGTCTTTTACTCATGTCTCTCAAAATCCTTATCCTTAGGATATAGGCAGCTTCTCTAAGGTCCTTCATAGCGAAACACTTCCCAAGCCAGGACTTCACTTCCTGCAAAGTTGGGATGTCATTTCCTATGAGGAGTATGTCATCCACATATAATACCAAAAAGCTAAATATACTCCCACTAGCCTTGACATATACACAAGATTCATCTTCGCTCCTCAAAAATCCAAACACTTTGACTTTCTCATTGAAACAAAGATTCCATATGCGAGGTGCTTGTTTCAATCCATAGACGGATTTCTCAAGCTTACACACTCTATTAGGGTACTCTACACTGGAAAAACCCTCTGGCTGACTCATGTATACATCCTCAGCCAACTTCCCATTAAGGAAAGCGGTTTTGACATCCATTTGCCATATTCCATAGTCATAAAATGCAGCAATGGCTAGCACAACCCTAATAGACTTAATCTTTGATGTGATCTAGATTGGGAACTTTTCCAGTCCACATCGTGTGAGGTGTTTTGGAAACCTTATTCGTAGGGACTCGATTAAGAATATGGCCGGCAGTCTCTAAGGCATACCCCCAAAATGAGATTGGTAGCGAAGCTCGACTCATCATGGAACGAACCATGTCCATCAAGGTCCAATTATGCCTCTCAGCCACACCATTCAACTACTGCGTTGGCCTGGGAGGTGTCAATTGTGAGACAATCCCACATTCCTTAAGATAGTCAAGGAACTCCATACTAACATACTCACCACCTCGATTGGATCGAAGCATCTTAATGTTCCTGCCCAACTAATTCTACACTTCCTATTTAAACTCTTTGAACTTTTCAAAGGTTTCTGAATTTTGCTTGATTAAGTAGACATATCCATATCTACTATAATCATCAGTAAAAGTCACATAGAAGCGATTAGCATCCCTTGTGGCAGTTCTGAAGGGTCCACACACATTTATGTGTACAAGATCCAACAAACCTTCACCCCTAGCACAAGTATAAGTGAAGGGTGACTTTGTCATTTTCCCAAGCAAACAAGATTCACAACTATCATCCGACTTTAGGTCAAATGACTCCAAGACTCCATCCTTTAGGAGTTGGCCTATGCGTTTCTTACTTACATGTCCAAGACGACAATGCCATAATGATGCTTTATCCAAGCTAGTGGAAGAATCAATACACAACACATTATTTCCTAGGGTATCTACAACCGATACAGTTTCATAAACACCATCACAAGGTAATGCTTTAAAATAAAGAACATTATTAAAGAAATCATTAAAACCACCACATTCATTATCAAACGAAAAGGTAAATCCTTGTTTGTACAAACCATGAAAGGAAATAATATTCCTCACCATTTCAGACGAGTAACAACATTTATTCAAATCTAATGTAAAACCACTACTTAGTAACAAAGAGTAAACTCCAATCTTGGTGACAGGTGAAGCTTTCCTATTCCCCATGAATAAGTTTATCTTCCCATGCTCCACATTCTCACTTCTTCTTAGTCCCTGCAAATCAGAACATATGTGAACACCACAATCTGTATCAAGGACCCAAGAATTAGAATAGGGTGACTTATTAGATAATATAGTGTATATACCTGCATGGTTGGGTTTTACTTTCCCATCCTTAACATCTTGCAGGTATTTTAGGCAGTTTCGCATCCAGTGCGACTTTTCATGGCAATAGAAGCATTCAGCCTCTTTAGGGTTAGCAGAAGGAGTGACAGAACCTTTCTTGGTTCCACTTGAAGAGGATCCATTAAGGGACTTTACCTTGGTACCCTTCGAAGGGCTCTTCCTCTTCTTTCCTTTGCCTTGCCTGATTACCAAGACAGGGGGTGCGGTAGGAGTTGGAGTGGTAACAACCGATTTACACTTAAGACCACTTTTGGCTGTCTTCAAGAGTCCTTGAAGTTTGTTGAGTTTAACTTCCTCCTTGTTCATGTGGTATGTCATTCGGAATTGATCATAACACGAAGGTAAGGAGTAAAAATGATATCAGTTGCCAAGTCCTCGGGTAAGTTCACATTCAGTTTTAGCAAATGGTCCACATACTTTTGCATTTTCTACATGTGGCCCATGATGGGTTCACCATCCTTCATACGGGTTGTTGTCATAGAGGATATGATTTCATACCGCTCTTGACGAGCACTTTGATGGTAGCGGTCCATCAAGTCCTGGTGCATCTCAAAAGGGTAATAGTCCTTATAGGACTTTTGGAGCTCGACTGTCATTGTGGCCAACATGATACATGCCACTTTTGTGGCATCTCTCTCATGAGTCCGGTATTCAGCGATCTCCTCAGGAGTAGCAAACGACTCATAAAGTTCCTTAAGCTCCTTGTCAATCATATTTCCTTGTCCTCGTAACGAGTGACTATCCTGATGTTTCGGATCCAATTTATAAAGTCGGAACCATCGAAGATGACTCTACCACAAAGGTTCATGAGAGAGAAGGAGCCAGTAGGGTTTGAGCCAGAAGGAGCATTGTTGGAAGACATCTGAAAAGAAAGATGGACAAGTTTAGATTAGATATAAAGATAGTCCTTAATAAGACATCCAAATGTAATATTAAGGCTAGGACCCAACCCAATATTTTATAACCTAGAAGAGGGACTCCGTAATCCAAGCTATAAAATATTTGAAGGTAGGTGAATCACGATTCACCAATTTCCACCATGAAAACCGAAATAAAATATTAGGTTTTAATTGATTTTGAAATTCCTAGATTCTTTGAGATTCATTGAACTTTTCAATGACATTTTTCAATCTCGAGTGTGCCCTTCAAGTTTTGTGACTGGGATGTCGAGGATCACAAAACAAGGTGCGAAGTAACCATGCAAATTACTTGGTACTCTTAATGTTTATCACTCAACCGATGTGCTGGTTAACCACATGCACTCCACCGATCTATGATAATCCTTAAGGCACCATTTGCCTACCTTGTTAAGTCTAGGTTAATGTGCCGGTTAACCACACACGCTCCGCTAACGGCTTAAGCAAAGTGCAAAGTTGTAATTTCATGGGTTAGCACCTTATTCACATTTTCCTAAATTAACTAAGATTGGGAATTTATAAAAACATTTAGTTACTTTACATTCATCATACTTTTAATGAGGATTAAATTCATTGTCCTACCCGTTCGGCTAACGGCCCTCCACCAGTCAAGGAAGCGGTGGGTGAGAGTGGACACCCATTAAGCTGCCATTTTATAGGCAACAACCTTATACCCCCTTATAGACCGGTTTCGTGAATGAGGCCTACTAACGGTAAAACGACTTTTTCTTATATATATATATATATATATATATATATATATATATATATATATATATATATATATATATATATATATATATATATATATATATATATATATATATATATAACTTATAATATTAAAAAGTATAAGGGTTGAATTTTAACTTTTAAAATTCTATGGATTGGAACTAAAGCTTTTTAAAGAGACTTTACAAGTTCCAAAACTTGAGGGCAAGTTTTGTAACTTTCAAAATTTTTCATCTTTCATAACTTATGAGTTAATGGTTTATTAAAATGAGAGACTTTTCATTTTATGTAACCTATGTGTTTATTAATGGAATTTAAAAGAAGTGACTCTTGGTAATCCATAACTTGAAGACAAATTATGAATTCAATTAAAACACATCAAGATCAAGAATTAAACTAAAAAACTATTTGCAAATAATTCTTATGATCTTCTAAACTCATAAGTGTATGAACATTCATATCAACAATTTCAAGAACCATAAATAAACTATACAAAACTTGAAATTTTGATAATAGCCATTAAAAATGGATAAGCATAAACATTACACCATCTAAAACAAGTTTTATAAGACCAAAACAGTTTAGGGTAATGTTTCTAGTCCATTTCTAGCTGCAAAACTCGAAAAACTGCATTCAGGGCCTCCTACTCATCGAGTGCAAGATCCTACTCAACGAGTAGGATGAATTTACACATGAACTCGGCGAGTTCACTCAGCAGATTGCAGTTTTTGAGTTTTTTCAACAAGTTTGCATTAATTATCAAGAAAACAAGTCTAGGCTCTGATACCACTTAAGGGTTTTGAGCATTCTAACACTATTATGGTGTACATGCAGCCCTAGAAACCGTGGATCTATGTTTTCTCTAAGATACATTCAAATAATAATTTTCCAAGGTTTACTTCCTAACTAGCATGTTATGGGGTACTTGAATCATAAAACACTAGTAGAATTACATACCTTTTTAGTAGTGGTTGATTTCTTAGAGTTTGAGAGCCTAGCACCAATAATGTGGATGACTCAAATGGAAGTCACAAATCACCACAAACTTTGAAAACCTTTAGAGAGAGTATGAACACTTGTAGAAATCGGCCACCTTTGCTCACACACACACTAGTACCATTTCAAGTGCCAAGGATCCCTTTATATAGTGTGGCGGATTAGGGTTACATCCATGTAAACCCTAATACCCATGACCTTTCATTTCCATGAGATCCATGGGTTAAAGCTCCATGGACTATCCATGGACTTTCCATGCAAGCCTAGCCCATTATAAATAAGCAATAGCCCACACTATATAAATACAAGAGCCCATATTTAATTAGTCACCTTTTTTATCACCAAATTAATGCTAGATCAATACTAATTAAATAATATGATTTCATATTAATATATTAGAACTTATAATATATTAATAAAGACAAAACTACAAAAATGGTCCCTGTGGTATGTAGTTTTTTGGGGTTTTAGTCCAAACCCTCTCTCTCTCTCTCTCTCTCTCTCTCTCCACGACCTGCAACTAAAATCATATAAACACACACTTATACATCAAACTTCACATATAAATACACATCTGCTCTTCAAAATTCTTTTGTTAATTAATTTTCCAATGTTTATAAAAATCATCTTCACATATATAAACACAAAGAGTGAGGGAACACATTAACATACACACTAATTACACAAACATTAACCCAACAACAATTGTGATTGATTTCAGAAACATTAACCCAACAACAATGGTGATTGATTTGGAGTGTGATGGTGGAAAATCATACCGGTGATTTTTTTTATCATTGCTCGTTCTTTCCCGATTCAGAGTGTGAGGGAGAGAACCATTTATCAAATCAAATAAAATAGGATATTAGATAGTTAGGTACAAGAGAGGGGAATGCTGAGAGAGATGAGATCACCAGAGCAACCATCTCCTCCCTTAAGCCACCACCGTCGCTGCTCAAGAAGGGTAATGAACAAGCAGATTGTAAGAAAATGGGAGGAAGATAGTGTAGGGAGAAATCGAGGTCGGTTTCCGAAGAGAGAGGTGAGTAAAAAGAAGTTTCCTTTCGCCACTTTTCTGGTGAACCCCCCGCAGTCCTCATTGTCGCTTTTCCGATGAGCCCCTCACCATCCCCTTTACAGTTGAAAAAGGAAAAGAAAAAAAACGGATGTTTCGATTTTCACAGATCTGGGTCTAAAGTTGTCGATGTCGGAAACTTGCTTTTTGGTCTATAGTCGCCACTAGAGCTTGAGGGAATAACGGAGGAAGCATAAGGTAGATGGAGAATCACAAGTCGTCGGTGGATTTAACATCACTAAGTTGAATCAGATTTAATCAGATGTAGATCCCCCTTCATCTCTAGCATGATAAATGAAGGTGATGGTGGCGGAGTAGGGAGGCGCTGAATGTTGCCGGATTTTTATGTGTAGGGGTTTCCTTCGAGAGGAACATAGTTCTGGTTAGAGGCCAAATTTATTTTGGACATGGAGGTGGAAAACGAATTTATATATATATATATATATATATATATATATATATATATATATATATATATAGAGAGAGAGAGAGAGAGAGAGAGACCCAAATTAATTAATTATTTTCTTTTTCATTTAAATTAAATAGAAAAAAACATAAAAAAATAAATTATAAGGGCATTACAGTCATTTCAGTTTACCAAGGGACCAAATCCACAACGAAACTAGCTCAAAAGGACCATTAATCCAAAAAAGTGGGGGTTTGGACTAAAACCCCAAAAAAATGCATACCACAGGTAGCATTTTTGCAATTTTGTCATTAATAAATCATAAACATGCTATTCTCACAAGATTATCCATAAATAGTTCGGGTGAAAAGCAAACCAAATGGACCATGCTGGGTCGGGTCAAGTACATCTCAAATATAGTTATGGACTTAGACACCTTATCCAATAATAACAATATACCAAACACGATTCTTCATTCATATGTCATCGCCACATTGTGGTCATAATCTTACCACACTGTGACATAATACGTTTCCCAAAAATTTCATCTTTAAATCCTTAAGTCTCCAGTTGATCAAATCGGGAAAACAGGTGTTACATACATGGTCACTTTTTATTATTATCTATACTTCCAATCTCTAAAATCTTTATTCCCACTTCTAATCTTTGTTGTTTAAATAAAAACACTAAGACAGTATGACTTTCTTCACCTCCCGATGTTTTATGTTGGAGAGCTTGTGTGGTCAAGGGTTTTTTCATACATCATGTATTTCATCTTCAACTTCTACTTTTTAACATTTTAGTGCTTTGACGTATCTTTAACATTATCAGATTTTACATCAAAATAAATTGAATAATTCTTCAAAACATCACACCATATTGGCGAATTCGGTTGATACTTTTGTTGGCCAAAATAATTAGCAATCAAAAATCAAACCGAGAAAAATCACAATAAAAAGAATCGCTAACACATCTGAAAATAGCAGGACAAACAAAGGAGCAAATGACGATTATTTCAATGATCGAGAATGCTAGACTAGGTAAGATTGACAGAAGTTGGGAATGATGAACCAAATTTTGACGATTACGTTCATTGTTGGTACATACTTGTGGAATAAGGTTTTGAAGCTAGGGTATAATGTCAATATAAGGTATTTTTTATAATAAAATCAATTTGGATAATAAAAATTAATTAAAAAATTAAATGATAATTTTTTTGGAATAATATGATATTTTTTAAATTTATTTACGATATATATATATATATATATATATATATATATATATATATATATATATATATATATATAGGGTTAAGTTCAAATGAGAACACTATTTAATGTGAGAACGTGAGAACATTATTTTAAGTTACTATTCTACTATGAATTTAATATGTATAGTATTGTAGTAATTATAATATAAATATATTAAATTTTGTATTGTTATTCTACTATAATATATATATATATATATATATATATATATATATATATATATATATATATATATATATATATGTAGTAATTTAGTAAATTCTTTGTGATTGTTCATATATTCGGTGATGAATAATATCATAAAGTTGTAAATACAAAATTTTAATGTGAATATTAATGTGTGATTGCTCGTATATTTGTTGATGAATAATGTCATATCGTTGTACATACAAAATTCATAGTAGAATAGTAACATAAAGTATTGTTCTCACGTTCTCACATTAAATAGTGTTCTCATTTGAACTTAACCCTATATATATATATATATATATATATATATATATATATATATATATATATATATATATATATATATATATATATATATATATATATATATATATATATATATATGGTTCGGTTCAACAAGGAACCATTTTGAACCTTGGAACAAAAGAACCAACTTTTTTTTTAACTTTTAGAACATATTTTTTTATCAAAAAAAGCTAAAACTATAGAAATTCATAAATTTTTATACTATTTCCATTGATATAAAATTCGATATAATTTTTTTAATTTTCTGATATGCACATATTCACATGGTGAATATGTGTATATTGACACCGTGATTCTCTGAACAAATAAAAAAAAGTAATATATATATATATATATATATATATATATATATATATATATATATATATATATATATATATATATATATATATATATATTAAATTTGATATCAGTAGAAAAAAAGATAAAAAGTTATGAATTTATATATTTTTAATTTTTTTGAAAAAAGATTAATCTTTAAAGCTTAAAATTATAAAGGTTCCTTGGGTCTAAGGTTTAAAATGGTTTCTTGTTGAACTTATATATATATATATATATATATATATATATATATATATATATATATATATATATATATATATATATATATATATATATAAAGAGGATCGGGTGATGACTAATTTTAAAGTGAAGATTCGTGAGGACACCTTTACAAAATCTATAAAAAAAAAATCTAAAAAAATAAAAATCATAAAATCGAGCATAGATCTACGTCCAAGAGAAAGAAAATTTGGGAAAAAAAATTGATCATTAAAATTGAATAATGGATCAATTTTAATGATGCAATTTTTTTCTCCCAGACATAGATCTATGCTCGATTTTATGATTTGTATTTTTTTTAGATTTTTTTTTTCAATTTTTTTAAAACGTCCTCACTTTAAAATGAGTTTTCAAAGGAACTGGACCCTGTATATATATATATATATATATATATATATATATATATATATATATATATATATATATATATATATATATATATATATATATATATATAGGTGAGATCCGTTGATAATTCATAGTTTCTCGAGAACCTGAGAACTAAAGCTGGAACATTAGATCAAATTTAACTTATTAAGGGCATGATAGTCATCTTACTGATCTCATTTAACGGTTAATTTTTTTTTCTTATTGGAAATATTAATAAAATTTTCTAAAAATTAACAGAAAAAATCAAATTTTAGATTTTTCAAATATAATTTTCCATCTTTTTTTAAATGGAGAATTTTTTTTTTAGAAAGCTTGAAATTTTATAAAAAATTGAAAAAACTATTTTTTTTTTAAAAAAACTGCAATTTTTTCAGAAAAATCTGCACTTATTTTTAGAAAAAAATGCATTTTTTTCCAGAAAAAAAAAAAAAAAAAAACTGCTAATCTTTCAAAAAAAACTACATTAAAAAAAACAATATTTTTTTTTGAAAAAACTGCATTTAAAGAAAAACAACATTTTTTTCAAAAAAGCTGCAATTAAAAAAAAAAAAAAAAAAAAAAAAAAAAAAAAAAAAAAAAAAACAACTTTTAAAACAAAAAACTCTACTGTTTTTTAACAAAAAACTCTGATCTTTTTAACAAAAAATCAATGTTTTAGATACATATATGAATATTGTTTCAAATGCATATATGCATATTTCTTATACTATAATATTCATAAATAAATCATAAAAAAAATCACATTTTTATAAATCAATCTATCAACATAGTACTACAAGTATTTTATTCGATAAAAAAATATAATAAAATAAAAAATACAAAGATTCACAATGTTATCATTTGTTCATATCAAGATTTCCATATTTTCTTCAATTTATCACTTTTCACATCTTCAATATTTGTCATAAATTCTTCAAAATCTACAAGAAAATTATAAAAAATTGATTAATACAAAAACACTCACAAAAATGCACATGTATATATCATGTAATTCACATGTAAATCACATATAATTTACATATAAATCACATATTTCAATGTGAATCACATGCAAATAACATATTACATGTGATTTACACGTGAATCACATGTAAACTACATGTAAATATGTGATTTACATGTCATTTACATGTAAATCACATATTTACATGTGATTTATACGTGAATCACATGTAAATCACATATTTACATGTGATTTACATGTGAATTACATGTAAATATACATGTAAATATGTGATTTACATGTGAATTACATTTGATTCATATGTGAATTACACGTGATTTACATGTAATTCACATAAAAATCACATGTAATTCACATGTAAATCACATATAATTCACATGTAAATCACATATTTCCATGTAGATCACATGTAAATCACATATTTCCATGTGAATCATATGTAATTTATATGTGACTTACTTGTGATTTACTTGCAAATTACTTGTGATTCATATGTGACTTACATGTGAATCACATGTAATTCTTATGTAATTCACTTGTGATTTACTTGTCAATTACATGTGATTCATATGTGAATTACATGTGATTCACGTGCGAATCACATGTAATTCATATGTTATTGTAACAGCCCGAAATCTCAGGTATTGTTTAAATTAGGTTTTTGGGTGATTTAAGAGGGGACTCGGCGAGTTGGAGCCTAGACTCGCCGAGTAGGATCGCAGACTTGGTCGCGGGATCGCGACTGGACTCGACGAGTCCAAGTACGGACTCGGCGAGTCGACGCTGTTCAGCAGAAACCCTAACCGTTCGGTTTGGGATCGTATATAATGCTCTTATGTGCCGTCATTGTTCGTTTTTAGTCGATTGAGAGGAACCCTAATCGGTTGTGGGCATCTAGAGCAAGATTGGAGGATATTAGGGCTTGAAGAGGTTGTGGGACAAAGAGAAGAAAGGTTTTGGCTAAAGGAACAGCAAAGGATTCGAGTTCTGCGGTTTGGAAACACAGAAAGGGCATATTCCAGGTAATATTTCGGATTTCCTTCTGTTGTTTATTGTGTTTATGAAGTTAGGGTTTATGAAACCCATTTAGTGATTAGATGGGTTATTATGTTATTACCCAAACGTTTATACCCCCCAGTAATGAGATACTTAGAAGTCCAGAAAGTCCCATGGTTGTATATCTCGGGACCACACGTAATTCAGGAAGCAGTTGCTCGTCTGCATGGCATGGACTCGCCGAGTTGTTCTTCAGACTCGGCGAGTAGCTTGAAGATTTACTGGGACTCGCCGAGTTGTTCTTCAGACTCGGCGAGTGGAGTCGGGGTGGCCCCGCGATTCTTTCAAGGGTAACTCGTCGGGTCGAGGAGGGTACTCGACGAGTAGATAAGGAGTCTCAGAAAGTTGGAGGACGTCTAGACTCGCCGAGTCGTCATGGGACTCGCCGAGTCCGGTCGAGCTGACCGTTGACCGTTGACCAGAGTTGACCTAATTCTGACTTTTAGGGATAGTCACCCTTAGAAGTTATAAGTGTTAATGAGATATGTGATGTTATAGGAAGGTTGTAGCTCGTCGGATTGTGCACGAGTGATTTCAAGAGTTGCTAGCTTTCAGCATTTACGAGGTGAGTCTTCTCACTATACTGTACCCGGAAGGGTTTGACTGTGTGACCGGGAGGTCGGTTATGATATGTGATATGTATGCTATATGTGGTATGTTATATGTTATATGTGCTATGTATGATATGTGGGCCGGAAGGCAATATGTTACGGGCCGGAAGGCGATTATGTTATGAGGACCGGAAGGTCAGGGCCTGGAAAGGCGTATGTGCGTAAGTGTATATTGGGGAACTCACTAAGCATTTATGCTTACAGTTGTTGTGCATGTATTTCAGGTACTAGCGAGGACCGTGGGAAGGCGCCGGCATGATCGATACACACTGAAGATTGGCTTTATGATCTTGGGGTTTTGAATAATTGTATTTGACAGAATAATTAATCTATTTATGTCATGTTTAAAATGGAAACAATTATGTTTTTAAAATGAAAAATTTGTTTGAGAAATTTGAGCTGTTACAATTGGTATCAGAGCCTTGGTTTGAGGGATTCGGGTGCACCTTCGGGGGTAACTGAACTCAAACCGAGGATTTGAGGAAACTTTTCAAATAAAGGCATAAACTTTTGTAAATGGTTTTGTGGTAAGCAAGAAAGAAGCAGTGTGTACGATCAGTCAGCGTCCGAACGGTAAAGATCCCCAAAATACCTTACAATATTATATGATGTGAATTGTTATGCATGCTAGAAGACTAGGTATTCATGATAGGACTAGAGTGGCCTGATTTGTGATGCCTTAGTCTAGGGAAGTTGCCTATATGAGATGCTTTGCTAGTATGCGGGTAGATAGAGAGTATCAGAAGTAGAGTACTCACTCTCTGGAGTTTGGGGAGGAGGACTTGGGATGAACATTGATGCGGTGTGGTCGGTAGTAGTGGGCCCGTACTACCGAGGACACCGGGTCAGTGGGAGGCCCAAGTAAGAATCCCTGGATATCTGGGACTGAGTAGGGTTGCGTATCGAGTACGATTATACTCGGTAGAATCTCTGATAGTTTTATGTTGTATTTCAGAGATATCATGGTTAGACCGCGTCATGGAGCAAGTACGAGCGGTGTGAGTGACGAGGATATTCGTCAGATGATCCACGAGGAAGTGGCGGCGGCAATCCGGGCTGAGATCCCGGAGATGTTTGGGTCTATCAAGACCACCCTGATGGAGACGTTCGACGAGCGGTACGCCGCATTGACTGAGGCTGCAACCGCTGCAGCTACCGCAGCTGTGGCCGCTGCTAGGCCACAGGGGGGTGATTCATTGCTGTTCCGAGAGTTCAGCAACACGAAGCCACCAGAGTTCGATGGGACGCAGGATCCGATTGCTGCGATGAGGTGGATCGCAGATATAGAGGGGTGCTTCTACACTTGTTCATGCCCGGAGCACCTGAGGGTACGGTTCGCCTTGAACCAGCTCCGTCTGGGAGCAAAGGACTGGTGGAAGTTCGTGACGGCGAACTTCACTTTGGCAGAGACTGCGGCAGTGACATGAGAGGGGTTCACTACCATGTTCAGGGAGGAGTACGTTCCCCCGGTGGAGCGGGAACGATTGGTTCAGGAGTTTTTAACCCTCAAGCAGGGTACTGATTCGGTGGCGGCGATCACGCGGAAGTTCCATGAAAGGGCAATGTTTTGCCCCGAGCTGGTGGCCACAGAGCAGGCTCGGATGAGCCGGTACTTGGGTGTTCTGAGGAGGGAGATCCGGGAGTTTGTGTCAAACTCCACTTACCATACTTTTACTGAGCTTCAGGCGAATGCCAGGAAGCGTGAGATCGAGTTAGAGACTCAGGCCAGGGAGGAGGCCGAGTCTCAGCAGGCAGACCGGCGGCCGGCTCAGTCTCAGCCGGCAGCCAAGCGGATCAAGTCCGCCGATTCGAAGACGGGAGGTTCGAAGAACCGCACTTGCGTAAAGTGCGGCAAGGGTCACGATGGGGCGTGTCGAGCCGGTGCCTGCTACAAGTGCGGCAAGGAGGGGCACATTGCTAGGGAGTGCCCCAAGGGGTTTATGGTTTGCTTCCATTGCAACCAGACCGGCCATCGAAGGGCCGAGTGTCCGCAGCTTCGTCAGGGATCTGCACCTGTTGCCAGGACTACTGAGACTCGACCGGTGAAGGTCGAGGCCCCGAGGGCTCGCGGGAGAGCCTTTCAGCTGACTGCGGAGGAGGTCCGCGCTGCGCCCGATGTTGTGGCAGGTATGTTGTAATTCGTGTAATTATTTTAATGTCAATATGTTATGCTTATGTTATTATGCGCGTAGGTACTTTCCTTGTGAACTCTGTACCTGCTTTAGTGTTATTTGACTCGGGTGCGAGTAGGTCCTTTGTGTCTTTAGCCTTTAGTCAGCAGATTGGCGTTAGTCGTGAGACGTTGAGTCGACCTTTGAGAGTTTCTATAGCTGACGAGAAAGTGATTCGTGCTACGGAGGTTCTTCGGGGATGTGTACTAGAGATTTTCGGGGTTGAATTCCCGATTGACCTGATTCCTATTGCGATGGGGGATGTCTGTGTTATCGTGGGCATGGATTGGTTGAGCCGGTTCGGCGCTGTCATCGACTGCGAGCGTCAGTTGGTGACCATACGAGACCATAGTGGGGGAGTTCTTTCGGTGTACGGTGAGGGTACTCGTTCAGAATCAGCTTTTTGTTCGGCCGCTAGGGCAAGGCAGTGTCTACAGCAGGGCTGTAAGGGTTTTGTGGCGTATGTGATGGATACGCGGGAGGTTTCCAAGAGACCGAAGTCAATTAAGGAGGTCCCTGTGGTGCATGAGTTTTCAGATGTTTTTCCCGAGGAACTGCCGGGAGTACCTCCTGTGAGGCAAGTAGAGTTTGGTATCGATCTGGTTCCGGGGGCTGCGCCTATTGCTAAAGTGCCCTATCGTCTTGCACCTCCAGAGATGCAAGAGTTGTCCTCGCAACTCCAGGAGTTGCTGGGAAAGGGATTCATTCGGCCGAGCAGCTCGCCATGGGGAGCACCTATTGTGTTCGTCAAGAAGAAGGATGGTTCACACCGGATGTGCATTGATTACCGGGAGTTGAACAAGCTAACGGTCAAGAACCGTTACCCGTTGCCGAGGATCGATGATTTATTCGATCAGTTGCAGGGAGCATCTTGGTTTTCCAAGATCGATCTGAGATCAGGATACCATCAGGTGAGGGTACGGGAAGAGGACGTCCAGAAGACAGCGTTTAGGACGCGATATGGGCATTATGAGTTTGTGGTGATGCCTTTTGGACTCACCAATGCCCCGGCTGTGTTCATGGATCTCATGAACAGGGTATGCAGGCCGATGTTGGATCGGTCAGTGATTGTATTTATCGACGACATTCTGGTGTATTCGAGGTCTAGAGAGCAGCATGAGGAGCATTTGAGGGAGGTCCTTGAGGTATTGAGGTCGGAGAAGCTTTATGCAAAGTTCTCCAAATGTGACTTCTGGTTGCGAGAGGTCCAGTTCCTAGGACATGTGGTTAATCAGAAGGGGATATTAGTCGATCCGGCCAAGGTTGAGGCGGTGATGAGTTGGGAGGTGCCGAAGTCACCCTCTGAGATCAGGAGTTTCCTTGGGTTGGCAGGGTACTATCGGAGATTTATCAAGGATTTCTCCAAGATCGCAGTGCCACTCACCAGATTGACCCGGAAGGGTGTTGCATTCTCATGGGGGCCTGAGCAGCAGACCTCCTTTGAGACACTTCGCCAGAGATTGTGCGAAGCCCCGGTATTAGCTCTCCCTGAAGGGATGGAAGATTTCGTGGTATATTGCGACGCATCGATTTCGGGGTTGGGTGCAGTATTGATGCAGAGGGGTCATGTGATAGCTTATGCATCGAGGCAGCTGAAGCCTCATGAGACGCGATATCCCACGCATGATTTAGAGTTGGGGGCAGTAGTGTTCGCTCTCAAAATTTGGCGTCACTACTTGTATGGGGTTCGATGTACGATATACACGGACCATAAGAGTCTGAAGTATTTGATGGATCAACCCAACCTAAATATGCGTCAGAGGAGGTGGTTGGATGTGGTCAAGGATTATGATTGTGAGATCCTGTACCACCCAGGCAAGGCTAATGTGGTAGCCGATGCATTGAGCCGCAGGGCGGAGAGCACTCCATTGCGAGATGTATGCTTGAGACTGACTGTGATGACTCCAGTGTTGGACGCTATTCGTGGAGCCCAGGCAGAGGCTGTGCGACCAGAAATGCGGAAGAAAGAGCGGGTTGTGGGGTTAATCTCAGAGTTTGTCAAGGATAGTCGAGGCCTTATGACGTTTCAGGGTCGGATTTGGGTGCCGTTCGTGGGCGGTACGCGTACTACGTTGATGGAAGAGGCTCATAGATCTAAATTCTCGATCCATCCCGGTGCTACAAAGATGTATTTGGATTTAAGGAAGGAATATTGGTGGCCCTGTATGAAGAGGGACGTAGCATGGTTCGTTGAGAGGTGCTTGACCTGCCGTAGGGTTAAGGCCGAGCACCAGAGACCGCATGGCAAGTTGCAGCCATTGGAGATTCCCGAGTGGAAGTGGGAACAGATCACTATGGATTTTATCACCAAATTGCCAAGGACTGCTAGGGGAGTTGATGCAATTTGGGTGATTGTGGATAGGTTGACGAAGAGTGCACACTTCCTTGCCATCAGTGAGAGTTCTTCAGCGGAAAAGTTGGCGGAAATATACGTGAAAGAGGTGGTGTCTCGGCACGGGGTGCCGATCTCGATTGTGTCAGACCGCGATGTGCGCTTCACTTCCAGGTTCTGGAAGAAATTCCATGAGGAGCTGGGTACTAAATTGCATTTTAGTACCGCATACCATCCCCAGACAGACGGTCAGAGCGAACGGACGATTCAGACGCTGGAGGACATGCTCCGAGCGTGTGTGTTAGACTTCGGGGGTAGTTGGGATGCGTATTTATCATTGGCAGAGTTCTCCTACAACAACAGCCATCATTCGAGCATTGGTATGCCACCTTTTGAGTTGTTGTATGGTAGGAGGTGTCGGACCCCCATTTGCTGGGGAGAGGTGGGACAGAGAGTGTTGGGCAGCACGGAAATCGTGCTCCAGACGACGGAGCAGATTCAACGAGTGAGACAAAGGTTATTGACTGCCCAGAGCCGACAGAAGAGTTATGCAGACAGGCGCCGATCCGAGCTTGAATTTCAGGTCGGCGACTTCGTTCTCCTGAAGGTCTCTCCTTGGAAAGGAGTGATTCGGTTCAGGAAGAGAGGCAAGTTGGGGCCCCGGTATATTGGGCCATTTCGTGTGATTGCAAGGATAGGTCGGGTAGCCTATCGGTTGGAGTTACCAGCAGAGTTGGGTCAGATCCATGACACCTTTCATGTGTCGCAGCTGAGGAAGTGCATAGCCGATGAGTCGGCAGTGGTTCCATTGGAGGACATTCAGGTGGATGCGAGCCTGAATTACGCGGAGAGACCAGTGGCGGTCAGGGATCGTAAGATCAAGGTTCTGAGGAACAAGGAGGTACCCTTGGTGTTGGTTCAATGGCAACACCGTAAGGGATCGGAAATGACTTGGGAACCGGAACGCGAGATGCGGGAGCAGCATCCGGAACTATTTGCGGAGTGAGACTTCGAGGGCGAAGTCTAATCCAAGTGGGGGAGAGTTGTAACAGCCCGAAATCTCAGGTATTGTTTAAATTAGGTTTTTGGGTGATTTAAGAGGGGACTCGGCGAGTTGGAGCCTAGACTCGCCGAGTAGGATCGCAGACTTGGTCGCGGGATCGCGACTGGACTCGACGAGTCCAAGTACGGACTCGGCGAGTCGACGCTGTTCAGCAGAAACCCTAACCGTTCGGTTTGGGATCGTATATAATGCTCTTATGTGCCGTCATTGTTCGTTTTTAGTCGATTGAGAGGAACCCTAATCGGTTGTGGGCATCTAGAGCAAGATTGGAGGATATTAGGGCTTGAAGAGGTTGTGGGACAAAGAGAAGAAAGGTTTTGGCTAAAGGAACAGCAAAGGATTCGAGTTCTGCGGTTTGGAAACACAGAAAGGGCATATTCCAGGTAATATTTCGGATTTCCTTCTGTTGTTTATTGTGTTTATGAAGTTAGGGTTTATGAAACCCATTTAGTGATTAGATGGGTTATTATGTTATTACCCAAACGTTTATACCCCCCAGTAATGAGATACTTAGAAGTCCAGAAAGTCCCATGGTTGTATATCTCGGGACCACACGTAATTCAGGAAGCAGTTGCTCGTCTGCATGGCATGGACTCGCCGAGTTGTTCTTCAGACTCGGCGAGTAGCTTGAAGATTTACTGGGACTCGCCGAGTTGTTCTTCAGACTCGGCGAGTGGAGTCGGGGTGGCCCCGCGATTCTTTCAAGGGTAACTCGTCGGGTCGAGGAGGGTACTCGACGAGTAGATAAGGAGTCTCAGAAAGTTGGAGGACGTCTAGACTCGCCGAGTCGTCATGGGACTCGCCGAGTCCGGTCGAGCTGACCGTTGACCGTTGACCAGAGTTGACCTAATTCTGACTTTTAGGGATAGTCACCCTTAGAAGTTATAAGTGTTAATGAGATATGTGATGTTATAGGAAGGTTGTAGCTCGTCGGATTGTGCACGAGTGATTTCAAGAGTTGCTAGCTTTCAGCATTTACGAGGTGAGTCTTCTCACTATACTGTACCCGGAAGGGTTTGACTGTGTGACCGGGAGGTCGGTTATGATATGTGATATGTATGCTATATGTGGTATGTTATATGTTATATGTGCTATGTATGATATGTGGGCCGGAAGGCAATATGTTACGGGCCGGAAGGCGATTATGTTATGAGGACCGGAAGGTCAGGGCCTGGAAAGGCGTATGTGCGTAAGTGTATATTGGGGAACTCACTAAGCATTTATGCTTACAGTTGTTGTGCATGTATTTCAGGTACTAGCGAGGACCGTGGGAAGGCGCCGGCATGATCGATACACACTGAAGATTGGCTTTATGATCTTGGGGTTTTGAATAATTGTATTTGACAGAATAATTAATCTATTTATGTCATGTTTAAAATGGAAACAATTATGTTTTTAAAATGAAAAATTTGTTTGAGAAATTTGAGCTGTTACAGTTATTCACTTGTACTTTACATGTGAATTACATATGATTCATGTTTGAATCACATTTAATTCATATGTATTTCACATGTGAATCACATGTAATTCATATGTGATCCACATGTAAAACACTACACAGTTATATTCATGCATCTAATTAATAACTAAAATATTATGCCAGTTTACAATTAATTGCTACACACATATAGTCCTGCTTCCAATTAATCATTGTTGAAGCTGGGAAAAAACAATATATGAATTTTCACCACTTATTCATATGTGATTTACATATGAATAAAACAAGGAACACACGTTTCATTAAATATATATGTGAATAAAATGGACTTCCTTGCTTTATTCACATGTGAATATATAGTTTTATGAATGAAACTGGTTTTGCTTGTTCTATCCACATGTAAATATGGAAATGTGTTAATGAAATTTATGTTCCTTTGTTTTATTCACATGTAAATCACATTTGAATATGCCATATAGTAATTAATCAAAATAATTGTAAATAACACATTGATTCCATGTATATGACCTGGACAAGTAATTAAGAGTTACCTTTGTTGATAACAACAAGAGAAAATATTTCATTGACATGTATTAAAAAACACCAATAAATTTGGACAATAAGTAAGTAGAATACCATATAACTGAATATTTTTTGAAACAACATCGACAATAATCAAACACGATTTCAATTAAAAAAACAATAATAATATGCCTACTGATTGTAGTTGAGTTATAATAGCAAACAAATCAAGTCCAGCCCTACTGTTTGATTGATTGTTTACGCTATGGCAATATTGTAGCAACTTGATTAGGCAGAGAAAGATATCTCATAATAGCCAGGGGGAATCACCCATGGAATTAAGAAGAGATATTTGCAAGAAAAGCTACCAAAAATTACTTTGGATCCTTAATTTCCTTCAAAGGATTTCAATCCTCGATTACCTAGACATAAGATCTTTGGATCTTCCCATTTAGGCTTAAACATAGTTTTGAACAAATGAAAATCAGCATTTGTTGGTAGTTTGCTTTATTTAAACACCTGATCGTATAAATTGCAACATATTTTATCATTAATCTTAGAGATTGTACTTTCATCTACTGTAAACAACTTATTAAAAAACTCATGATTATCATACCAATGAAACCAAAAATCTATAACAATCAACAAAACAAAAGCAACGATAACTCCAAATTAAGACGTAACCGAAATCCTTGATGCTCCCCCGAAATTAAATTGTTTGATTAAACATCAACGCAAGAAAGAAAAAAAATCCAATTGTTAGGAATTTAGATGAATGTACCTGATTTGCGATGGACAGTGATCTACTTCAAGTTTGTGTGTGCTTTTGATCCTCGGTGAGATTTCACATTTACTGAAGATTAAGATCGATGGTTTAATGGTGAAGAGATAGATAGATAGATAGATAGATAGATAGATAGATAGATAGATAGATAGATAGATAGATAGATAGATAGAGAAATGTTAAAGACATCTGACATCCTAATAATCAAGATTAATCTCGGTTGTTGGAGGATTTCAGAGATTCAGCAGAGCTGATAAAAATTTGAACTCGGAGCTCAGGTAGACAGACGTCGGAGACAAATATTAATGAGCAAACATCTCATCGGAACCCTGGAAGAACTTTCAACGCGTTTGTGGTGTAGGTTCCAGAGGAGGCGACGGTGATGTAGGTTTTGGAGGAGACGATGGTGGTGATGTTGTTTTTAGGGAGAACGGCGGATTCAATGGTCGTCATGGTCGTCGTGAAGGGTCTGTAGAGAAATCTTCCACCAGAAGCAATGGAACGAGGTACAAGTTTGACGACGAAGAGGCATATCATCTGTTAATTCGGGGGTAAAACGCTATATCCCAAAAATACTCCTAATGTTATTTTATTAATGTACCCCCGTGTCTTTGCTTTTCAATTTATTTACAAAAATACCACAAAGCATCTTGACCATCCTTTTTTTATCCAATGCTCCACTTTTAGTTCTCGGTTTATCGGAAAACTATGAGTTCTTAAATGATCCTTCATCTCTCTCTCTCTCTCTCTCTCTCTCTCTCTATATATATATATATATATATATATATATATATATATATATATATATATATATATATATATATATATATATATATATAAGTTCAAATGAGAATCAAAAAATATTAAGAACCTTAAGAACTATTTATTTTTAGAAATATGTTTGTTATTTTTCAAAACAATTTTATAAATATTAAAAATTATAGTTTGTCGAGTAATTACTAAAAAAAATTGCATGATTGTAAATAATAAAAAATACTAACCTAGTTTCACAAACAAATAATCATATCTAAAAACTAGATCTAAAAGCCAGATCTGATTTATTTTCACATACTTCTCAAAAACATCAACCTCTCCTTTCCTTTGCTCTTTCTACCACAGGCAACCTCCTGTCGTTTTTACCGTCGCCGATGTCCGCCCACCACCGGCTCACCAGAATTCAAGTCGGCACGAACAACGCCTCCAAGTATGTGACTTATGCACTAGATCCACCACATCTACCACTAACACCGTCCTCCTCCACCTCGAGATATGTGCTTTATGTCGTTAATCGGCACTACCACCGACGACCGCAACTCCACCGACGACAGACGAGGCTTTATTTACAAACACGAGCGGCGACATTGGATTTACGAGCGACGACAAGCAACAAATCTAGATCTACACGCAAGACAAACGTCAAGGATCCACAACAATCGCCTCCTTCCGAATCTGTTTAATCTTCAATCACCTCCCGCCACCACCCCCACTGCTACTCTACCACTAGTGATTTACATATCTTACTAAAATCAAAGGTCAACATTATTTATATCATATATAATCATTAACTAAAACTGAAAAAATCGAAAAACTATCTTAGACTTAACATCCTTTATTCTCTGGCCGTTTGCAATTAATCGGTCGTCCGTGAAGGAGTAACTTCAAAGCTTCTCTATTGCAGGAGAAGGAGAAGATTCAAATAGCAAATGAATGACTTTGATTTTGGAGAAAAGGTAATATCCTACTATTTAGTTATGATAGCTTTACTATGCATCGTTTAAAGAGCTTTGTATGTTTTTTTTTCAATTGGTATAACCTAGGCCTGTGTATTAGGTAGTACATATCAGGGTTGGCTAAAAAGACACCCCAATTTTCCATTTACACACCCTATTTGATTTATAAGGTTTTTTTATTGGTTGAATTTGCATTGTTTTTTGAAACAGTAAATTATGAATAGTTTATTATAAGTTAACTTTTAATAAAAGTGTTTATAGGGTGTCTAAAGGGTGTCAATTTAGCAACACCCTTAATGTTTTGTTATTACTTTCTCATTATATAAATTTGATATTCAATCGTGATACAATAACTTTTTAGATTTTACTTTTATATAAGTTTTATAAATTTAATGTAGTTAAATCTTAAAATTTTGAATTATTAGTTTTGAGTTTTTTTGTTTTTTTTTTTAAGATTATATAACTATGTTATAAAGTAAGCCATTTTATTCTAAACGTCTTGCTCCGTCTTTGATATTAGTGATGAAAAAAAAATTTTGTTTCGATTATTTTTCTTTTGTCCAAATGTGAATTTAATGTTTCAATATCTCATTTTTTTGTTTTTTTTTTGTTAATCTTAGTTTTACCTTTTAACTGTTACTAAATTGTGAATTCATGTTTCTTTTCTAATTTGTTATAATATTTACATAAAAATGTTATTCAAAGTCTATGTTTTATTGTTGTTATTCTGTGAATTTAATTTAGAATATGTGTTATTATGTTAGTTGCTTCTCAAATAATATGATTTTTTTAAGTTGTGAATTTAATTGTGAATGCATACTTTTTTGTGTATTAAACTGTGTTTTATTGTATTACGTTGTGATATTTGTGTTTTAAATTGTGATATTTGTGTTTTAAACTGTAAATTCAATGCATGATGTTGTCGATTTCCTGTTTAAACTGTGAATTGAATATATTAAGCTGTGAATTTTGTATATTAAACTCTGAGTTTATTATATTAACTTGTGAATTAACTGTATTAAGAGTTTCAAGTTAATAATATTGTTGTGAATGCATTTTTTTTTGTGTATTAAACTGTGAATTTTGTGTATTAAGCTGTGACTTTTGTGTGTTAAACTGTGAACTAACTACATTAAGCTGTGAATTTGTTGTTTAAACTATAAATTGACTATATTAAGTTGTGAATTTTGTGTATGAAACTGTGAATCGACTATATTAAGCTGTGAGTTGACTGATATTAAGCTGTGATATTTTATAAGTTTTTTGTTTGTTTGTAAAATATAAGATGAAAGAAACATTATACATAAATATGATTTTATCTAATTTTGAATAAAATACGTAAAATTTAAATTGTGAATATTTGTGTAAATAAACTTTGAAAGAATTAGCAATAGCCTATAAATTTGAAGATATACATATGTTTTAAGTTAAGAATATGATTGTGAATGTATAATTTGTGTGCATTAAACTTTGAATTTATTATATTAAGTTGTAACTTTTATGTACTAAAGTGTGAATTAACTTTATTAAGCTGTGAATTTTCAATGAATTTTGAGTTAAAATATTAATGATTTATGTATGGATGTTTGTATTAATTTTCCTGTGAATATATTTATTTTTTTGTTGCATAAATATGTAATAATGTATTAAGTTTTATAATTACTTTGCATTAAATTCTAAATAAGTGAATTAATTGGTTTATTAAATTGAGATTATAGTATTTAAGTTGTAAATCAATGATTTTATGTAAATATCCTATTCGGAAGGAATGATGATTCCGTCGAAGACATATGTGGTTGGTAGCAGCGTGTGATAGTTGTTGGTGGTATTAGTAGAGTTTGGGTTTGACTTATTTAAATTTGTGAATTAATGTATAATGGATTGTATAATGTTATGTTGTAAATTTTATATAATAAACTAAAAAATAGATTGTATTAAGTTGTTAATTTTATATAAATTTTGTGTTAAAATATTAATAAATGTATGCATGAAAAATATAAAATTGTATATTAGTAAATTAATATTATTATTAAATTGTGAATAAGGTATTTTAAACCGTGAATATGTCTTATACATGATATATATTTTTTTAAAGAAATGTAAAAGAGAAAATTGAATTTGTCAAGTCATAAATATATTTTTTTATTAAAAAAATTTTATATTTAACAGCAAAAATGAAATACTATGCGTTAAAAGTATTACCAAACAAATAAAAACTACAATGTTTGTTCACATAATCTGTGAATATGACCAGAAAAATACCCTTGAATTTGGTGTTACTCCAACAACGATCCAACGGTGGTTTGACGGCGGTACAACAAGTGACAACTAGTTATAAACTAGAGAAATGAAAAAGCTTGTTTAATATATTATTAATGTTTGATTTGTCTAAAATCTCTTTAATGTAAAAAATTAAAAAATGATTCTCAGAGTTCTTAACCTTTTTTGGTTCTTATTTGAACCGTTTATATATATATATATATATATATATATATATATATATATATATATATATATATATATATATATATATATATATATATATATATGGAAAATTCAATAGATAACCATTATTAATCAAGGAACCAAGGAACAAATCCAAAGCAATCAACGGCAAAAACAAGTGTTGTAAATTTTTATAATGGACCCAAATATACCGGATGATAACAAAACTCACTTCCTTTTTTTCATTTAAAATTTTTTTTAGCCAAGTTTTTTAATGAAAAAAAACGAATATACCGTTGTTCACGATTTCTCGTCCTTTTTTCATAGAGATCCATGAAGATATATAAAAAACAAACTTTTTTTTTCCGAAAAAACTCACTTAATTTTCTTAGTTTTTTCAATATTTAAGTTTATTTTTATCAAAAAAAAACTAATTATACCAAAAATATTAATTTTTTGTACTCTATTAATAAACATCAACACCGATTAAAAAAACCTTGAACAGTGCGGATTCACACTGTGAATCTAAACTGTAAATATTTTAATTTTTAACATTCACAATATGAAAACTCTAGAACAGTTCAGATTTACATTGTGAATCTGAATTACTATTATACACACTGTGAATCTGAGAAGGTTAAAAAAAAAAAAAAAAAAAAAAAAAAAAAAAAAAAAAAAAAAACTCAAACTCGATCAGTGTAGATTCACACTGTGAAACTAAACTGTAAATGTTTCAAATTTAAACATTCACAATGTGAAAAAACACCGATCAGTTCAGATTCACACTGTGAATCTGACTTATTATTATGTACACTGTGAATCTTAGGAGGTTCATAATGTGAATCTGAATATGTTTATAATATGAATCTGAATAGGTTCACAATGTGAATCTAAACTGAAATATTGTTTTTTTTTTTAACTTGAATATGAATCTATGTTTAAAAAGTACAAAAAAATATGAATTTTGATATATATATTTATTAATTTTTTTTCTATAAAAAAATAGATCTTAATTTTTGTCATCAAAGAAAATAAAGTTGGTTTTTTTCGAAAAAAAAAAAGTTCGTTTTTAATATATTATCATGGATCTCTATGGAAAGAGGACGAAAAATCGTGAACAACGATATATTCGGGTTTTTTTTTGATAAAAAAACATGGCCTAAAAAAAATTAAACGAAAAAAAGTGGTGGGTTTTTTCTAAATGGTGGATTTTTTTGTTATAATCCGGTGTGTGTCCAATGTAAAAGTGTACATCTATTTCTTTGGCGTTGATCGTTATGATTTCCGTAGCTTACGATTAGTTCATTGGTTCTTTGGTTAATTATGGTTCTCTATTGAACCACGCCCTACATAGGGAAACTTATTTTTTATCAAAAAAAAAAAAAAAAAAAAGACAGAAATTCATAATTTTTTATCCTTTTTCTAAGGATATCAAATTCAATTTTTTTTTACGTTAAATTCACAATGTGAAATTTTGAAAATTCACAATGTGAATCCGAAAAATATTTTTCACATTCACAATATTAATATATGAATTTAGATTTTTTTTCGATAAAGAATAAGCTCTAGAAATTGAAAAAAAAATTTGGTTCTCGATTGAACTTTTCCATATATATATATATATATATATATATATATATATATATATATATACAGAGAGAGAGAGAGAGGTAGATTCAAATATGGATGAACAAATATTGTGTGGATGTAGGGATTAATATGGGCATAGTATTATTTGATTTTAACAATTATTTAATTAAATCATCTACCCTTTAATTTAGGAAAATTACTCTATTTAAAACCATATCAAACCTTCGGACATATCCCTCCCACTTCGATCGACCGACCCCGTCGGACTATCATAGCTGACAACTCCATTTTGTCATCGTCTCTGTCACATCCTTCATAACACTAGTCGGGTCATTCACTGCTTCTCCTCCACTTACCACCGATCGACTATCATCTTCTTCACCCCAACATCTACGACAACAAGTAGGTTGGAGCGACGCCAAAAAAGAACACAAAAAACATGACAATTGAATGGTCCATCAGACTAGGTTTTCTTTCAATCGGGTAGTATCAATTCAACTATCCTTGTTGTGTGTTATACATTTAAATTTAAATCAATACACTATATATTATTAATTTTATTGGAAAAGCTTGAATCGTTTAAATGTTAAATAAAACTGTTAGGGTTTAATTCATGCATTCTGTGGTTTATTGATCAATAAAGGAATTTGATTTTGTATGTTTGGAAGTTTTACATAAACATTTGGAAATTTGAATATTGGAATATGTGACATTTTGAGTTTTGAATTTTAATGTCAATAACTTTTTGTTTTTTAAATTCAATTTGCAACAAGATAAGACTTTTATTCTTTGCAATTCTTAACTGTGTAAGACGCTTAAACCAATTCAATTATCATTATGTTTTTACGTTCCTATGAATGTCTTATTTTGTTGAATTTATATTATTTATTAAGCGTAATCCTTGTGTTTATGATTTGGTCTCTTTGTGCATTAATTTTTTTTTTGTTAAAAGTTGATTTTGATATTATTTTTGTGTTGTAGAAAGTGTATCGGCATGGGTAGATTGATTGCATGTATTTGCCTGAAATAATTCATGAATGAGAATGACCTTTTTTTTGAAGGGTGTATCATCATGGGTTATTTTTCCCAGTAAAACTTAATTTAGGTCCAAATTAAATCCAAAAGAACACACAGGAAATTCAACGTTTTTTAGTTGTTGTTCCACCTTTTTAAATTTGATTTTTTTGCAACATAATAGGTAATTGATATTGAATTTCAATTCTATTGGAATGGAATCACAAATTTCAATTCTGTTGGAATGGAATATGAATATTTTCTCACTGATTTATGCATGTTCTACGATTCTTAGTTATTGGTGTTGGTGCAATTCACAAATCCGTATATTTTCCAAAGGAATTTAGTTTTTTGTTTTTCATTTGCCAATACATTATTGGATTCTAAACTACAATTTGGTTTTGTTTTCACAGAAGTTGATGCTTGAAGAACGGACCACAAAATTGAAAGTGATTCTAAGCAACATTATTCTTTTAGAATGTATTAGTGTATGTGTTAGATTTTGATGTTTTTTCCCGATTTGAAAGTTTTTTTTAGTTTTATTCTTTAACAATAAATGTAATTCTTAGTAATTATTACCCGTATTCTATAAGAATTAATGTAATTTTTGTTATTATTCTTCAACTCATGGTTCAAAAATTTTGTAATTTTTCAAAATGTTAATTCAATCAGAATATATATTCTGTCCGAATATCATTCTAATAGATCAGATCGTTTATGATTAAAAAAATATATTCGATTTGAATTAACTAAAAAAAATTATAATTTTAAAAATTAAAAAATCAATTATCCCTTGAAATCCGATAATTTCCATTTTTAAATATAATTTAATTTAGGAAAAATGTTTGGATCACAAACAATCCTTACATCCACACAATAGTTACAATCCACATTATAACCGAACCCTATATATATATATATATATATATATATATATATATATATATATATATATATATATATATATATATATATATATATATATATATATTTATAGATCCGGTAAAAAAAAAATTTGTAGGAAGGTAAGAAGTTTCTTTTGTACATATTTTTTGACGAACAAAATAAATGAATCACTAGATGATTCATTTGTAAGATGATTCACAAGAAAAAAATTTCAAAAAAACATTTTCATGATTCATTTTTAAGTAAATTAAGAAAATATTCATTTTTATGACAATTTTAGTGAATAACAACAAAATCATTGTATAAATGAATCATCAACATGTTTTTTTGAGAATTTTTTTCTTATGAATCATCTTACAAATAAATCATGTGATGATTCATTTTGTTTGTTTGCTAAAAAAATATGTAGAAAAAAAAACTGTTTACCTTCTTACCAAAATTTTCCTTCTTATTTGATCTTGACTCTCTCTCTCTCTCTCTCTCTCTCTCTCTCTATATATATATATATATATATATATATATATATATATATATATATATATATATATGTAAAGTTTTTAATATTTGATTTTGATGTTGATTTAAGATATGTATAAAAAATTTCCTTTAATTATATTATTATTTTATTATAAACCAACAAATGTTTATCTTAAAAAATGTTTATTAAACCAAAAGGATACATGCTAATGTGGAAGTCGAAATGAGTTTCTGTCGACATAAGACATTCATTCTTTTTCATTTTCCATATGTAATTATTATATTAAATATGATGATTATAAAACTATAATATCTATAATGATGATATAGCAAATTTTCACAAAATACCATTAAATACTGTAATTTAGACAATTGTCGGTTACTACAACTTATTTTCATTCTATCCATATTTTTTATATTTTGGGTTTTATTTTGTGAGAAGAAATATCCGAATCGACATATACCAACAAATGAGTTACCACTTACCACCATTTTAATTCACAAATCAGAAAGTAAATAATAATATATCGAAATTTGACCACCACGTAAAATAGATGTATGTCCCCTAATCGGAGTCAATTTGTATTTTAGCGCTTTTATCTAATTATAAAAAATGATTTTCAATCAAATCAAATCAAATCTTGAAATACTAATTTCAAGAATCTAAGTACCGCTTCTTGGATTTTAGGATAAGCCGTTGATTGCGGGGGGTCATAAAATAAACCAACCAAACCCACCCACCTTTCAAATACCCCGATATCAGCCCCTCAATTTTCCCTTTACTACAATTAATTCCATTGTTTTTTCTTTGCTATCCTTTTTCATCATGTTTGCTATGGTAATATGTTTGCTATGGTATCATACAGGAAACTATATATCAATATACTTGATTAGCTTATGATTATCGTTTTTATCTTTTAGGTTTATCCTATTAGATCTTATACTTTAGTGTATAGAGAGTCGCTTTAGATGCGGCTCGGGTATGGGCGGTATCATAGGTCATACGATCCCATCATTGATCGATATCGCTATAATGAGACTTTTTACGGGTTGTGTACGTCCTTCTATATCTCCCTCTTCTCTTTTTGATCATTCAACTTTTATAAATTCAAATTTTGGATTTCCTTTTTATTACCTACATAAAGAACTTTATTTTATTCCATAAGACACATCTTCTTTTCATTTTCATCCCAACTTTCTCAAATTTTGATATTAAGCCTCTCCATTTTGATTCCAAGTCTTTCAAATTCAATATATTCATTCTCTAGTCCCGTTGAGCATGTTACCAACAAATATGTCAGGGAGATAAATCATCTTTCTCTGCTTCATCAAAATAGGAAGATAATAACATTGCACATTTGTTAGTATTTTCTCAAACTGCCCAAGCGCTTCTTCAGTATACTAAAAGTTCAAGCGTGTATAGAAATTCAAAAACTCGTATGAAGAGATACCGTGAAGCTGCCAAAATGTAGTTGATCCGAGATTACTTTAAAATATCCTGAAATAGAAGGTTTCAGAGAAGTCTGAATTCATTAAAAAAAATGTGTCTTCAATACGGAAAGTAGTGTATGCGAACAAGAAAATGCGTTGAATGAGTACTTGAAATGTCGTAAATAACTTCACTAGAAAGCCTTCAAGGCTTATACTATTGTATTATTAAGTTGAATGTAGATAGATATTTACGCCAACCAATAGCCAACGACATTCAACATTTGTATGGTTAACATGAATCCAGATATGAATCTTCTAGAATGATTGGTGGCATTGTCTGCACATAATTGAATTTGAGGAATTTCCCAACAATATTGTGAGTCTAGTACATGACTTAAAGTGGTATGTCACACGATTTATGGTTCTAGCATTGAAATTATTGTGACGCTTGTATAACCAATCACCTCAATTTCCCTTACTAGTCACCCCTATTCGACGCAAAATTACTTGGAAAATCGACCAAATGTTGACTTAATTTGAACGGACAAGAATAAAACCACGTGTTCACTCTTGCGGATAGGGTATACCTGTAACACCAGTCGAAATGGGTCAACAACAGTCGCATATGATTATAATATAATAAACTTACTTTGTAGTTCATGGAAAATTCTAATAAAAATATGAACTTTCGTACATATCTTATGGTATAAATCAAAGTACATGTCCATACGATTCCAAAAATATATAGAAAGTCTAAATCTGACTTCACATGAAGAAATTGTGATAAACTCTTACACTATAAATCGCTATAATAAGAAGAATTTAAAATAGACTTAAAATTAGCTATTAGAGTGTAATAGGAAGTTGTAGTATTCGCAAATACCTACGCGTGGATATAAAGAACGTAAATAACGGAGCTCGTATGCAAAAGTTATGATCTTCCGAAGATGTAGCTGTCTAAGGGCATGACACGTAGCAGAAACCCTAGCCGCCTTAAGTCCACAACGTGAAATTAGTCAAGGAAACTAATCAAAGCTAGAAAACAAGTAGTAAGGCTACGAGATGACTCATGGAAGTTCACCACGTGACCATAGGTATGTCACAACCTGAATGGGCCTAGAACAGCTTATAAATAACAATGAAGACCATTTCATTCCTTACACCTTCAACTCTTCTTTCCCTCGTTTTTCGAATGTCGTTTCCCTTCCCGAGCCTGACAATGACGAGCCTCTGACCGTTTAGATTCTATAAATCACGCTACTAGGGTGAGTTTCACGGACCCAATTTTTAATGTTTTCGGGGGGAAATGCATGTGTAACATCCCAAAAATACAGGCCAAAAATTTCGTTTTAATTAAGTTAATACATAAAACCATCAGTATAAAAACATTCATAATAATATCTCATGTCAAAACCAAAGTGTCAATAATCAAAACATAATATCATAAAACCATATAAAATTGTAATCCCAAAGATCTCATGTGCGAAAAATATGGTGTGATGCGCTGCGATCAAGCTGGCTCATTTCCTTTGAAAATGAAGTACCTGAAATCAAAACTAAAAACTATAAGCACAAAGCTTAGTGAGTTCCCCCCATCATACCACATACCATCACATACTGCCAAGTATATCCGGGTGTTGGCCTACCCCTTCGGTATCTTTCAACCGATATCTGGGACTGGTTCGCCACTATCTTTACCACATAATAACATAGCATAACATACATAAAAATACTGTCAGGCATATCTGGGTACCTGACCTACCCCTTCTGTATCTTTCAACCGGTAACTGGGGGCTAACCTCCCTTTCGGTATCTTTCAACCGGTAACCGAGGACTATTTCACCCCTACCACTACCACATAATAACATAACATAACGTACTACTAGGCATGCATGGGTTCTGACCACCCCTTAGGTGTCTTTAAACCGGTATCCGGGGATTATGCCACCCCTACTACTACTAACACATATAACAAAGCATCCTAGCACATAGAGTATATCAGATAGTTGCAAACCAGACAATTATCACAAAGACAATCATCTCATATATAGTCACCTACTAGTTGGACGGCATGGTGCCTTAGACCCACCCCTACTAGATAGGAACTTACCTCATACTGTTGAAGTCCTGTAGACACAACCCTAAGGTGCTGCATGAAAGATTCCTGAACTGTCAATATCAAAGCATCACCCAATTAATAATTGGGTTCCAACACATAACCATAAATACATACTTGGGGGTAAATACTACATTACCCCTAGCTTATCTATATTCAAGCCCAAGGCCCAATCCAAAGGCCCAAAAGTCAACTATAAGTCAAAGCCCAACATATGGCCCAATTTTCCAAATTGGGCCCAAACCTTTACAAGGTCTTACCATAAGGCCCGACTATTTAGTCCAGTCCAACATTCAACATTCTAATGGCCCAATATCACATAATCATAAAGGCCCAAACTATGCCCCAGTTTTCTAGATTGGGCCCAACTCCTCACATGGGCCTTACCTCAAAGCCCATTAATTATTCTAGTCCATTTGCTTGATCTTGGACGGCCCATTAATAATCCAATCATCAAGGCCCAACAGAAAGGCCCAACAATAAACCCAAGTGAAATTAGGGTTTCTCATAAAATGAGGATTAGGGTTAAGTGTTTCTCACTTAACCCATTAAGGACTTAATTCATTAAGTCCATCATTCTTCTAATTAAATCATATGGTGTGATTAGGCTTAATACACAATTCCATTCCAATGTCCCAAATGTGGGTCCCGATAAGTCCAAGCCCATAAATCCAATATTAGGGTTTTCTAAACCCTAATTAGGGTTTCCAACCACATCTTAGCCTAATAGGCCCAATAGCTAGGTCTTTTGACCAATTAGGGTTCAATAGACCCATTAGGGTTTCACTAAGCCTATTAGTCACATGTTCAAGCTTTTAGGTCCAATGGGGCTTCATTGGGATCATTAGGGCTTCATTGGGCCCATTAGGGTTTAGTCCCTTTGTCCAAACATTCCAAACGAGTCACAATCCAAACCAAGCACACCGTCACCCCGACACGGCGGCCGGTGACGGCAGGAGGCGGTAGCCACCACCACCACCCTACGGTGGTGGTTTGAGTTTCATTTCATTACTCTTCTTTTAATTACATATTACAACCCAAAATAAACACACACAGACACACACTAAGAGGTGAACACACACACACACAACCACCCTTGTGGTGGCCGGCTGTGGCACGTGGTGGTGGTGGCTTTTCTGTGAACCCCGGCTAAACAAAACACATATACAATCTCATAACAACTGGAAACAGTAATAACACATGAACACACACCCATAAATACACCCACAACCACCTCTCACGGTGGCTAGTGGCGGCAGAATAAGGCAGAAACGGTAGCCACGACGACGTAGCGGTAGAAGACAGTGGTGACAGTGAGATAGCGACCGCACACACGCCACATAAACTCACAGCCACCGCCCATGGTGGCTGGTGGTGATGAGGTAAGGCAGCGACGTTAGTAGCAAGATCATTAGCAACAACAACGGCAGTTAATGGCGGTAGAAAATGCGCTCATCCCTTGCTGACGACAGAAAGAAACAACTGACGTCGCTGGGGACGACAGTCCCGACGTCCGGTGTGATTCCGACTTCATTGGAGCTAGCAGCGTCGGTAGTGTCTCGGTGGTTGCACTTCGGCCTTGACCTCTTCAGTTGACAACAACGATAGTGGTGCAAGTAGCGCCCTAAAGGCAGTGGTTGAGAGGACTCCAGAAGATGGTGGCAGCTGAACGGAGAGGAGGATGTCGGAGGTGCGGCGCCGGTGAAGGAGGTAAAAGATTGGAGGGTGACGGCTACACATAAGGGGGGTTTAGGGTTAGGGTTTGATCAATGAAGAAGTTATATACCCGGCTCCATTTAAGAGTTTGCCATAATGGCAACAATAATCCTTCCCTTCCCTTTTTGTTTCAAATGTAATCCAATATTTACCCTTTCTACCCTGGCTTTGGAAAACTTCTTCAAATTAAATTTGATAATTACCATTTAAGCCGTCAACATTAAATTCCTTTACACCTTAGGTACAAAATTTACCAAACAGCCCCCAATATCTTAATTATGACCTAATCAGCCCTTCCACCACTCCTTTTAAATTAAATCCAAATAATTACCACGGAGCCCCTGTCTTCATAACTAATTATAAACTGAGTCTGGAACTTACACTTTTAACCCTCAACTTCTAAATTATGCCAATTAACTCCTCGAAACTCACACCCTGCATACATAATTATTCATTTTAGGGCTATTATACATTCATCAATTTATTTATTTATTTAATAAATAAACGGGGTGTTACAACTCTCCCCTATTAAATTGGATTTCGTCCTCGAAATCATTCCTTACCATTCCTTACATGCCCAACCACTCTATTAACATGGTCATCAGCCTGGGCACACCCTACCCTTCCCAGGGTGGCCAAGACCAATCTACACAAAGCCCTAAATCTGCAGATGAACGAATTCCTCGCAACAAGATAACATCTACCCGGATTGAAATATGTTGTCTCGAGATGGTCTGAATCCCTGACAGCCCACTCATATTGAATAATTATAGGAAAATCCAGTCCGTTTATCCCTCAACAAGCTACTCAACTTTTGGATAGATCGAGGTTCCCACTATAAAATAGGGTCACAACCCAATTATCCCTGCTAGTGACTTAGCGTGACCCAAGCAATCTATAATTCCGCCCGTATTTGCAACCCAAAACACAAATACTAATACTGCCCAAACACAGAAACTGCCCGAAGCACTAAACTGCCTGAAGTAGTATGCTGCTACATAGCTGCTTCCCAAAATTTATCGAGACCTCCCTGCTCTCAATTCATTCACCAATCGTCTGAAATATCGAGTTTTTTCCCGGCTGCGGAGCCAAAGGACTCCCACTTAGCCATCTCACACGACATCTGAACGAGATCCTTCTCCAGTACTAATTGCGACTAGTTATCATATCACTGTGGTTCTAACAGCCTCCTGATCCAACCGATCGGCTCCATGCGTCGAATCCTGATGTTACCGAATCCAAGACTAAAGGTGATCGCTACCCGAGCAATGGTAGCCTGATATCCAAATGACCTTATGCAGTCCATTACTTTCTTGATCTCATAACTGTAGGGGCAATCCTACATGCTTATCACTATCTCAAACAGATCTACTACATCTGGGTAATTCCGAAACCCAATCCGTGGATTTCCATATCCTCACTGCTACACCCAAACTAGTGGGTACTATTGTTCCTTTTGCATCCTAACAACACGCTCATGCTATCTACCAACCAAGTGAAGGCTACGGCTATACTCACAGACTTACATCACTCAAGCACTATATGATAACCTTGTGAATGCTACGGCTACACCCGTAGACTTACAACACGCTAACACTATCTATCAACCTCGTGAATGCTACGGTTACCCCCATAGTCTTACAACACTTCCCATACTATCTGATCGCTAGTGAATGCTACGGCTACACCCGTAGACTTACAGCACTCTCACACTATCTGGCTACTAGCGAATGCTACGGCTACCCCTTTAGTCTTACAACACTTTCCAAACCGGGTCGAATACGCACTCGACCTAACACTCAACTGAACCTGAGTCCTAACTAGAGTTCTAACCTGGTTCCCAAAACCTGCTATTTGATGCTAAGAAAAGCATGAACCAAACATTGGAATGTTTTCTAAACTTCCAACTCACCCAATCCTCCACCTAGACGGCCACTCGACCGCATTTCCCCCTGATGGGGATGCGAAACTCATCTTAGTTTCACACCTATTCCTGCTACTGGACACCTGATCGATTCTCCCCCACTTAGCTTTGGCTAAGTCTTCACGGCTCGTGAGAATTAAAGGACTCCCAATCCTTCTCGCTTCCTAGTATCCCACTGATGACAACCTGTGCTTACTAATGCTAGAGATCAATCACTGGTTACATCCTAAGATCGCCCATCCTCTGAAATCTTGAAGAGTACTCCTGAAACCTGGTCCAATCTGACACCTCAGTCCACCTCCAATGCTGACAACTGGAGGCCTCAATCTTCATCCCAGTTGACAAATTCTCGTCCCCACTTTCAAACTTGCAGCACCACTGAACACAACCCATGCAAAAATAACATTCTTTTGAACATCCAATGACTGAACACTTATGTATCTGACCCTCGCAAGTAACACTGTCATCTTCATTCTACCAGTCCTGTCCTAGCAACGGTAGTGCAGTGAACTCCAAAGTTCATTCATAGAAAATTGTCGACCATACCTGAACCATGATAGATCCACTGGGCGCTAATTTCACTGAAGAACTATCGCTCTAACCCTGACTTGATATCCTCTAAACACTACCCCTGCACAGATCCCGATAAAGTTCCGGAATGACAATGGTACACATGGATCCCACTCCGCAAGATACGTTCCTTTGTAGGTTCATCAAGGACCTTTCGGCATGCAGGATGGCATGTAACAATCCTTGATAAACCCCAAGAAAAATAGAGAACCGAATCGAGATCTGACTTATCCAACTCTCTCACAATTCTGAAGCGATATAGATTCCCAATATCCACCTTGAAGTGGCAGAAGATGACATACCCGCGAACATCTGACGAAATCCTTGTCTTGATGACAGGAACCAACTATAGAATCTTCCTTCCCAAGGATTCTAAGGGTCCATAAACCTTGGGTTTCAAATGAACCCCTAACTTCCCCGCGACAATCTGACCCATAAGGCCACGAGACGACCACCAAGAGCTCCTAAAGTCCTTCATTGGCTGAACGAAAGACCATCGAGGTACATTCCCATAACTCTGCAAGTAACCTCCGATGAGATGAACTTCTGTGATCACGCATCGACTAGCCCAAGCCCTGCTCTTGAGCCGGAACCAGAATCTGAATCTCGTTCCTGGGTGCTTAACACCATACTGAACTAACATTCCAAGGATTCGAATACACCCAAGAATCCTTACCACCTTCTGTAGGCCTGACCAACCCCGCTACCTTGTAGGAGCCTAAACCCTTGGAGCGACAAACTCCCTCGTGCACCTTCCTGTACGTGCTGCACTGACTTCGGCCCTACTGGCCTTTCACTCGATAATCAGAAGCCATAGGTCTCTTTCCGGGACGCTGAATCGATCTCACATTTAAAACCACTTGGAATTCATATCCTTCAGGGTCTAACACCCTTTCATGCTCACCAGCTCACTTGCCAATGGCTAAGCTGCCACAACTGAAACATCCTTTGTCCCCAACCGGGTCACAAAATCTTCCCTGAAGCTTCTCAGATTCTCCAAGACTCTCACCGATTCGAGTATGGATTATATGCTTTCAATAGTACGGGCCCAATACTACCTTCCACACCTATGCTGTAACAACCCGTTATCCCGGGCAATATAAACCGAGTCTTGTAACCCCTTTTTGAATGTAATGAGAATATCATCGATAAATGAATTGTTCAAAAGCTCTGATTTGGAGTACGCTATGTAGTAGATATCGTCTTAAAGGTTCCAAATAAATAAAGAAACACTAAAATCTGAGTTATGGCGAAGAAGCTATGACCATCCTAAGATTTCTGTCAAAACCGCCAACACCGACCAAACGAAAAACGCAAAGTTTCAATACGATAACATTTAGCCTTAGGTATCTAAATGAAAGTCATAGATAACATTAAACCGTAAGCGTACACAAAAAGAACGTCCAAATCTGACTTCGCATGAGGAAGTTATGATTTTTCAAAGAAATTCCTTAAAAACGATTAGTTATAAAATAAATAATAAAAATAATTTTGGAATTTGCCAACGGAGTCTAAACGAAAGTTGTAGATCGTAGTCTCACCTACGCGTGGATATAAAGACCATCGAAAACGGAGTTCGTATGAAGAAGATATGGATTTTTGAAGTTTATTAAATAAATTAATTATTTATTTAATTCAAAATTCGGATATTATCCGAAGAGGAGTCAGCGTCCTTCTCCGAAGTACGCGCTGCGTACTCCTGTACGCCCCGCGTAACCGAGAGGATTGGCCTCGGATCGTCCACGTCGCCATATCCGAGGAAGCCGACCCGTCCGACCCGTCCGACCCGTCCGACCCGTCCGACCCGGCGTCCCATCCGACCCACCTCCCCAGCAACCCGTCCCATCCGACCCGATAACCCAAGAACCCGTCCCATCCGAACCGAGGCAGTCGAGGCCTCGGTCATGCATGACGTACGCGTACGCAGCGCGTACGAGCGTACGCCCCGCGTACCGAGGCAGACTTGCCTTCCTATAAATAGAATGCGAGGGTTTCCAAAGAAAGGGTTCATTTCTCTTCTCTCTCTCTCAGCATTTCCTCGTTTTCTGTGTCCGTTCAAACCCGAAGCTCTGGCCTTTTTGGCTCAAGTCCCGAAGGCCGATTCTACTCCCGAGATTCCCGAGAATCCCAAGAAAAAAATCAGTTTCCCGAGACGAAACTCTGCTCGGTTCTCCACCTCACAATCTTCAAACTATCAAGTGAGTTCATATCCCCTTCGAACACTCTTTAAATACATTTTAAATGTTTTATACTCTTTTTGGGGAGGAATACAAGTATACACATGACTAAAATCGTGTGAAACATTAACCTTTTCATATACTTTTCATACTGTTGTTGTAACTATCTTGTGAAGTTATTATGATACAAAACCCCTCACAACACAGCTTTACCCTCTTTGGGATATAATATGTTTATAAATAGAAGTATGTTTTATTTATACGTTTACATACAAACACATCATATCAAGGGTAACATTCTTTACTAAGTCATTTCATGCATTCAAAGAACTTATGATTTATGCTTTGTCAAACATTGTGATAGAGGCTCAACTTTGCATACAAACTACTACTTTAATACAGACTTAGTTGAGAATCCATGAGTCGTGTATATCTTCAAACGTTACTTTCTTTATTAGAAAGTAATGCTGCAAGTCCTGTCTATAACCAGAGTCTCCCGTTCGGAGAACGTGTCAAATGTGTATAGATCTATACGGGAAGTCATGATCCCGCGCCCTGACTGTTAGCTACAGTCCGTCTTTTGGGGTGACAGTTGTCATAACGCTACGACGCCTGAAGAACGTCGCTACAGGCATATTATGTTCAGTATGGTTATAAAACTCATCGGATATACAATTATTATGGTATTATGCTTTTATGAAAGAGTAGCTTTTAAAACTATTCTTCATCTAACAAATGCGATCTTCGTATAGCTTTATTATATAAAACTATGCCACACCTTTCGAGCACGTCGGTTGCTTGCGATTTTCGGTCTTAGAGACTGCCAGTTATGTCAGGAAAATATGGGTTTTTCCTGTATACAAACCAAACAACTAATAGGAAAATAAGGGATTTTCTCGGTACAATTAGTTGCAATTTACATCACGAACATTCATATGCATTGCATACTTTTATAAGAAAATAAGGGTTTTTCTGGAAAACATGCAAACACTTTCGAATGGCATACATCTTCTCAAAACACTACTTATGAACTCACCAACTTAAATGTTGACACTTTTTCCTTGAAATAACTTGTATTCTCAGGAAACCGCTAGCCAGGTAGCAACTACTTCTGAAGACTAACGCATTGGCGTTAGTAACATATTTTGGATCACCATTTTATATTTGATTTCTTTTGCAAACATGTAACACCTACGATTATGTAAACATTTTGGAAACTTTAATATATTTATGGTGGTGTGTACTTTCCTTTCTATGAACTGTTATGATACTGAATATGACGTCCTCCGCCCCCGAACGTTTCCGCCGTTCAGGTTTGGGGGTGTGACAGATTGGTATCAGAGCTTCGTTTATAGTGAATTAAGTATATCAAAACCATTTTTTTATACAACTATAAACTCAACTGGGCAAAAACACTCTGAGAAGAGTCATGCTTTTGAAATTAAATCTAGTTAGTTTTTGTAAGTAAGCATGCATTCATTTAGTGATAAATAACAGTTCCACATCGTACCATATTAGAAGTATTATTAATGAGTTGTGCAGTACAGGTACGCCTTGGGACATATAATCGGAACTGGGAAGGATATAGCCTGATCAACTATATTTGTCCGAGAACCGACTAACGTGTGCCGAGGGGTGTCTGCAGTGGACAACAAATTTTAAAAAAAAAAAAAAAAAAAAAAACTTACCAAACCGTTATTAGAATCAAACACAATAATTTAAATGCTATAGGAGTAGTTGCTATTTAAACTAACTTACATGTTTTGCATGTTCCGACTTTATTCAATTCTGATGACCCTATTTCTCGTACAGTCAAATGGCTGGATTTCACCACCCCAATGACCCCTACTTTCCCAACCAAGGCAACGGAGGATGGATCGAAGATGATCCAGAAGAGGATGAGGAACCCATAGAGTTAGGTGATGACTCCGGTACTGACTCAGAACCTGAAGTGATCGATCCACCACCCATTCAACCTCCTGTCCATGTGAGGAACTTCCAAGGACCCACTCCCGTCTGGGGAAGCCACCTACATCATTGGAGCCAACAACAAGGCATACGCCCTCCCTACGGCATGTGTCGGGACTTCTACGATGTCCGCGGTGGCAGTTCGGCTGATCGAGCACTCCCGGTAATGGTTGGTAAGTTAGCCAATCAGTCCTATCAGTCCGGAGTACAAGCAAGCCGACTCCGGGATATCAACGTGGAAGTGCAGGTTCACACTTCCGATATCCGTAGGCTGGACAAGATACAAGATAATGTCCAACTCCAGTCTGAGGCATTTCAGGCACAGATAATTGCAGCCCTAGCCGAGTTAAGGGAGCAACAAGCCGCTTTTGATCGACGCCTAATGGGATCGAAGCAATCTGATGCGGAGTCAAGCTCCAAGCGCAACCTACGTCGCAAGTAGTGCCTGCCAGGATTTCAAATTTTGTTATAAATTAGGACTTCGGATAAGAATTTCCTTTTCGTTAAAACTTTCTGTAATCGGAGACCTTTAGAAAGGTCAAAAAGTTTTGTCTAAACTCGGATGTAACACGACTATATGTTTTATATATATGGGGCATACCCCCCCTTCCCTGATTTTAAATATGTGTATTCCGTTCAACTCATAAGTGCATCCATTCAAACGTTATTAATAAATCAAGCTCAAAACCCATTGTTGATCAAACCAAATTCTTAATCTATTTAAGACAGTTAACTCAATATCATTCAACTTTGAACTGCCAAAACTTATAATTTCCTTCCATATTTTTCTTTTGGCAGCAAGATGCCTCCTCGTCCAAACTTAAGGCCCAGGCCGGGCACGGCACCACCACCTCCACCACCAGCTTATGATCCGGCCATGGTTCAGGCTGCTATCACAGCAGCGGTAACCGCAGCCCTCTCGCAAATAAACTCCCAAGGGAATGGAGGGGCGGGAAGCAGCACGAATCATCCAAATCATGGCACTGGTCATGGCCAAGGAAGAGAATGTACCTACAAGGAGTTCTCTAACGCTAAACCAAAAACTTTTAATGGAACAGGAGGAGTCATTGCACTAATGCAATGGTTCGAAAAGGCCGAAACGGTCTTCGAGATCTGCTCGTGCCAAGAAACAAGCAAGGTTAAGTTCGCTGCTTGCACCTTCATAGACCGAGCCCTCACTTGGTGGAAAAGCCATGTGAACTCAGTGACGCTCACTGTCGCTAACGCCATGAGTTGGGAAGAACTGAAGGTACTACTACTGGAAGAATACTGCCCAAGGGGTGAAGTGCAAAAGCTTGAGCAGGAACTCTGGAATTTGAAAATGGTCGGGTCTGACCTAGTCGCTTACACAGCTAGGTTCAACGATCTCGCTGCTTTGTGCCCTACCATGGTCAACCCAGAATCAAAGAAGGTCGAAAGGTACATTTGGGGGGTTGTCACCCCAGATTCAAGGACATGTCCTAGCCTCCAACCCTATCACCTACAACAGCGCTAAACGCCTGGCACAACGACTCATCGATCACGGAGCGAAACAGAGTACCATCACAACAGCCGCAAATCCACCTAGGGAGGCTCAGGGACAGAGTAGGCCTTGGAACAAGAGGAGGGGACAAATCCTCCAGGAGAACCCTAAGAAACAACAAGTGATAGCGACCCACGCCATTACTGTACCTACCAACTCTGCCCCCACAAGTTCATACAATGGAAAGCTACCGAAATGTAACCAGTGCAACTTCCACCATTACGGTCTCTGTCATGGCCTTCAATGCACCAGGTGCAATAAGAAGGGTCATACAGCCCGCTATTGCAAGGAGCCAACCCAACAATCCGCCCCCACTGTTAATACCGGAGTAAGCCGCGCTTGCTTTGAGTGCGGGAGCTCAGGGCACTACCGCAAGGACTGCCCGAAGGCAAACAACAGGAATACCGGCGGGAGAGGCCGAGTTTTCGCAATGGGACAAGATGAAGCCATTGCGGACCCTACTGTTGTTACGGGTACGTTTCTCCTCGATAACTCGTATGCATGCATTTTGTTTGATAGTGGAGCGGAAAGGAGTTTTGTGAGTCACGACTTTAAAAGCATGCTAAAACCATTACCACAATCATTAAGTGAACCGTTCATAGTAGAAATGGCCAACGGGAAAACTGAAAGCACTAAAGAGATATACTTAAACTGCACCCTAACTCTAAACGATAATCCCTTTCAAATCAACCTCATGCCAGTCTCGATTAAGAGTTTCGATGTCATCATTGGCATGGATTGGCTGAGTTCACATCGTGCGGACATTCTATGTTACGATAAGGCCGTTCGCCTTAATCTGCCAACCGGCGAAACCTTCCTCGTCTTGGGCGACAAACCTAGTACCACTCTTAGAATCATCTCAAGTATCCAAGCCCAGAAGCACTTACGAAAGGAGTGTCACGCATTTCTTGCACATGTTGTAGACGTGAAACGCGAAGTCCGGGACATCAAGGATGTGCCCGACGTATGCGATTTTCCCGATGTGTTTCCCGAGGACCTTCCAGGGATACCACCCGTAAGACAAGTCGAATTCAGAATCGATCTGATTCCCGGAGCTACCCCAGTAGCCAAAGCACCCTATCGATTAGCCCCGGCAGAGATGCAGGAACTATCCAGTCAACTGAATGAACTACTGGAAAAAGGATTCATCAGACCGAGCTTCTCACCATGGGGAGCACCCGTGTTGTTTGTGAAAAAGAAGGATGGATCATTCAGAATGTGCATCGACTACAGAGAACTCAACAAACTGACGGTCAAGAATCGTTATCCTCTACCGCGCATAGATGATCTATTCGACCAACTGCAAGGGGCGAACTATTTTTCTAAGATTGATCTGAGGTCCGGGTATCACCAGTTACGAGTGCTAGAGGAGGATGTGCCGAAGACCGCCTTCCGAACTCGTTACGGACATTACGAGTTCGTGGTGATGCCATTCGGATTGACCAATGCGCCCGCAGTCTTCATGGATCTGATGAATAGAGTATGCCGACCTTACTTGGATCAGTTCGTCATCGTTTTCATTGACGACATCCTGATCTACTCCCGAAGTAAGAAAGAACATGGCGATCATCTGCGTCAAGTTCTAGGGACATTAAGAAGAGAGAAACTTTATGCGAAGTTCTCGAAATGTGAATTTTGGATCCGAAGAGTCGAATTCTTAGGACACGTGGTAAGCGAAGAGGGAATCCACGTGGACCCATCCAAAATTAAGGCCATTGAGAACTGGTCAGCACCGAAGACTCCTACAGAAATTCGCCAATTTCTAGGTCTCGCTGGTTACTACCGCAGGTTCATTCAGAACTTCTCACGAATAGCGAAGCCTCTTACAACCCTAACCCAAAAAGGTGTGACCTTTGACTGGGAAGAGAAACAAGAAAGAGCGTTCCAAACGCTCAAACGAGCCTTGTGCACCGCACCAATACTATCCCTTCCTGAAGGAATAGAAGACTTCGTAGTTTATTGCGATGCATCAAACCAAGGACTCGGATGTGTTCTGATGCAGCGAGGTAAGGTCATCGCCTACGCCTCGAGACAGTTGAAAACACATGAGGTTAACTACACGACCCACGATCTTGAGCTAGGAGCAGTAGTGTTTGCCCTGAAGATCTGGAGACATTACTTGTATGGAACGAAGAGCACTATCTTTACCGACCACAAGAGCTTACAACACATTTTCGATCAGAAGGAGCTCAACATGAGACAACGGCGATGGGTCGAGCTACTCAGTGATTACGAATGCGATATTCGCTATCATCCGGGAAAGGCAAACGTCGTAGCCGATGCCCTTAGTCGAAAGGAGTACTCAGGCCGGAGAGTGAAGTCTTTAGCTATGTCGATCCATTCGCACCTATCAACGCAAGTCAAGGAAGCTCAATTAGAGGCCTTGAAACCCGAAAACGTGGCAGGTGAGGCCCTTAGGGGAATGGACAAGAACTTAGAAATCAAGAGTGACGGAGCACGCTACCTCATGAACCGGATCTGGACACCAAAGTTTGGGGGATTCAGAGAGGTAGTTATGAGCGAGGCACACAGGACCCCATACTCCGTACACCCAGGGTCAGACAAAATGTATCTAGATCTCAAGCAACTCTACTGGTGGCCAAACATGAAAGCGGAGATCGCTACGTATGTGAGCAAGTGTCTAACTTGCGCCAAAATAAAAATAGAACATCAAAAACCCTCAGGCCTACTCCAACAACCTGATATACCTGAGTGGAAATGGGAGCAGATTTCCATGGACTTCATAACCAAACTGCCCAAAACTCAGAGTGGCCAAGATACTATTTGGGTAATCGTCGACAGATTAACCAAATCAGCCCATTTCTTACCTATCAAGGAAACCGATAGGATGGAAAAACTATCAAGAACCTACATCCGGGAGATCGTACGACTTCATGGAGTACCAATGTCCATCATCTCAGATAGAGACAGCAGGTTCACTTCCAGATTTTGGCAATCACTGCAAAAATCCATGGGAACGAGGTTGGACATGAGTACAGCATACCACCCTCAAACTGACGGACAGAGTGAGAGGACGATCCAAACCTTGGAAGACATGTTGCGAGCATGTGTAATCGACTTTGGCAAGGCATGGGATATTCACTTGCCTTTGGTCGAGTTCTCTTATAACAATAGTTATCATACTAGTATCAAGACCGCCCCGTTCGAAGCCCTTTACGGCCGTAAGTGCAGATCACCCCTGTGCTGGACGGAAGTGGGCGACACCCAATTGGCAAAAGGTCTAGTCACTAAGAGCACCCTTACTGGCCCAGAAATCATCAGAGAGACTACCGAAAAGATCGTGCAAATACGAGAACGACTGAAGTCCTCAAGAGATAGGCAAAAGAGCTATGCCGACAGGAGACGTAAACCCTTGGAATTCCAGATTGGCGACCGTGTGCTACTGAAGGTCTCACCATGGAAAGGCATGATACGCTTTGGGAAGCGTGGAAAGCTAAACCCCAGGTACATTGGACCCTTCGAAATCATTTCGAGAGTTGGTCCAGTGGCCTACAAACTCCAACTTCCAATCGAGCTTAACAAAGTGCATCCAGTATTCCACGTGTCGAACCTGAAAAAGTGTTTGTCCGACGAAACACTTGTAATTCCACTCGATGAAATCGCGTTAAACGAAAATCTCAACTTTGTGGAAGAACCCGTCGAGATCATGGATAGGGAAGTAAAAAGGACCAAACAGAGTCGCATTCCAATAGTAAAAGTTCGATGGAATGCTAAGAGAGGACCCGAATTCACATGGGAACGGGAAGACCAAATGCTACAGAAGTATCCGCATCTCTTCCTCAGCCCCTAAAACTCTTACCTTGTATTAAATTTCGGGACGAAATTCCGTTTAACGGGGGGATGATGTAACAACCCGTTATCCCGGGCAATATAAACCGAGTCTTGTAACCCCTTTTTGAATGTAATGAGAATATCATCGATAAATGAATTGTTCAAAAGCTCTGATTTGGAGTACGCTATGTAGTAGATATCGTCTTAAAGGTTCCAAATAAATAAAGAAACACTAAAATCTGAGTTATGGCGAAGAAGCTATGACCATCCTAAGATTTCTGTCAAAACCGCCAACACCGACCAAACGAAAAACGCAAAGTTTCAATACGATAACATTTAGCCTTAGGTATCTAAATGAAAGTCATAGATAACATTAAACCGTAAGCGTACACAAAAAGAACGTCCAAATCTGACTTCGCATGAGGAAGTTATGATTTTTCAAAGAAATTCCTTAAAAACGATTAGTTATAAAATAAATAATAAAAATAATTTTGGAATTTGCCAACGGAGTCTAAACGAAAGTTGTAGATCGTAGTCTCACCTACGCGTGGATATAAAGACCATCGAAAACGGAGTTCGTATGAAGAAGATATGGATTTTTGAAGTTTATTAAATAAATTAATTATTTATTTAATTCAAAATTCGGATATTATCCGAAGAGGAGTCAGCGTCCTTCTCCGAAGTACGCGCTGCGTACTCCTGTACGCCCCGCGTAACCGAGAGGATTGGCCTCGGATCGTCCACGTCGCCATATCCGAGGAAGCCGACCCGTCCGACCCGTCCGACCCGTCCGACCCGGCGTCCCATCCGACCCACCTCCCCAGCAACCCGTCCCATCCGACCCGATAACCCAAGAACCCGTCCCATCCGAACCGAGGCAGTCGAGGCCTCGGTCATGCATGACGTACGCGTACGCAGCGCGTACGAGCGTACGCCCCGCGTACCGAGGCAGACTTGCCTTCCTATAAATAGAATGCGAGGGTTTCCAAAGAAAGGGTTCATTTCTCTTCTCTCTCTCTCAGCATTTCCTCGTTTTCCGTGTCCGTTCAAACCCGAAGCTCTGGCCTTTTTGGCTCAAGTCCCGAAGGCCGATTCTACTCCCGAGATTCCCGAGAATCCCAAGAAAAAAATCAGTTTCCCGAGACGAAACTCTGCTCGGTTCTCCACCTCACAATCTTCAAACTATCAAGTGAGTTCATATCCCCTTCGAACACTCTTTAAATACATTTTAAATGTTTTATACTCTTTTTGGGGAGGAATACAAGTATACACATGACTAAAATCGTGTGAAACATTAACCTTTTCATATACTTTTCATACTGTTGTTGTAACTATCTTGTGAAGTTATTATGATACAAAACCCCTCACAACACAGCTTTACCCTCTTTGGGATATAATATGTTTATAAATAGAAGTATGTTTTATTTATACGTTTACATACAAACACATCATATCAAGGGTAACATTCTTTACTAAGTCATTTCATGCATTCAAAGAACTTATGATTTATGCTTTGTCAAACATTGTGATAGAGGCTCAACTTTGCATACAAACTACTACTTTAATACAGACTTAGTTGAGAATCCATGAGTCGTGTATATCTTCAAACGTTACTTTCTTTATTAGAAAGTAATGCTGCAAGTCCTGTCTATAACCAGAGTCTCCCGTTCGGAGAACGTGTCAAATGTGTATAGATCTATACGGGAAGTCATGATCCCGCGCCCTGACTGTTAGCTACAGTCCGTCTTTTGGGGTGACAGTTGTCATAACGCTGCGACGCCTGAAGAACGTCGCTACAGGCATATTATGTTCAGTATGGTTATAAAACTCATCGGATATACAATTATTATGGTATTATGCTTTTATGAAAGAGTAGCTTTTAAAACTATTCTTCATCTAACAAATGCGATCTTCGTATAGCTTTATTATATAAAACTATGCCACACCTTTCGAGCACGTCGGTTGCTTGCGATTTTCGGTCTTAGAGACTGCCAGTTATGTCAGGAAAATATGGGTTTTTCCTGTATACAAACCAAACAACTAATAGGAAAATAAGGGATTTTCTCGGTACAATTAGTTGCAATTTACATCACGAACATTCATATGCATTGCATACTTTTATAAGAAAATAAGGGTTTTTCTGGAAAACATGCAAACACTTTCGAATGGCATACATCTTCTCAAAACACTACTTATGAACTCACCAACTTAAATGTTGACACTTTTTCCTTGAAATAACTTGTATTCTCAGGAAACCGCTAGCCAGGTAGCAACTACTTCTGAAGACTAACGCATTGGCGTTAGTAACATATTTTGGATCACCATTTTATATTTGATTTCTTTTGCAAACATGTAACACCTACGATTATGTAAACATTTTGGAAACTTTAATATATTTATGGTGGTGTGTACTTTCCTTTCTATGAACTGTTATGATACTGAATATGACGTCCTCCGCCCCCGAACGTTTCCGCCGTTCAGGTTTGGGGGTGTGACATATGCATACTTTCCTCAACAATCCTCCTCAATCCTCCAAGTCACTTCGTCAAACTGGTACCCTGAATGCTGGCAAACAGTGCAACCAAACCCACTAAAGCACTTCCTAGGCTTTCCTAGGTTCCCGTACCCACCCAGTCCTCAGCTGCTGTAGGAATTCCCACTAATGTCAACTAGCTACATCATGAATATAGCCACATGCGACTTAGCATATTCACTTAGTAGCTAGCTCACATTACTAAGAGTCCCACAAAGCACAAAGCAAACATCATTCAGAGAATGGAAAATCTAATCAACATATTTCAATCAAATCAGTCTATCCTCTTATCAGGAATCTACACTAGCATGAAATTTCAAAGGTCATATAATCAGGCCTAACCTAAACAGGCTATCCTATCACTGACTGATCAGTACTAACATGCAAGTCTACAAGCACATACAATAGGCATGTAAGACATACTCCTAGATCCTTAGTCCTAATCTAGCATGTAGTTCTCAAACACATACAACAGGTATATAAGGCATACTTCTTAGATCCTTAGCCCTAATCTAGCATGCAGTTCTCATAATCATATCATAACATAACATGTATGGGTATCTTGGGGAAAAACTTGCTTGTGCTCGGCTGATTGCACGCATCACACACCTTGTTCTATTCAAAGTTTTGTTCTTTTTTTAAATTCTTTTCAACTTCTTTTTATAAAAGGGTTTTACTTTTGAAAATTTTCATACCAAGTTCTTAGTTTGAATTCAGACACACCCAGGAGTGTACCCGAATCCCTCAAACGAAGGCTTTGATACCAACTTGTAACATCCTAAAAAATACAGGCCAAAAATTTCGTTTTAATTAACTTAATACATAAAACCATTAGTATAAAAACATACATAATAATATCTCCTATCAAAACCAAAGTGTCAATAATCAAAACATAGTATCATAAAACCATATCAGCATGTAATCCCAAAGATCTCATGTGCAGAAAACATGGTGTGATGTGCTACAATCAAGTTGGCTCCTTTCCTTTGAAAACGAAGTACCTGAAACCAAAACTGAAAACCGTAACCACAAAGCTTAGTGAGTTCCCCCCCCCCCATCATACTGTTGGATTAGTGTCTAAGGCTATAACTATATTTGGTAAGTACTAGACCCGGTTGTGCATGGTCCTTTTGGGTTGCCTTCACCATAGCAACTTGACAGGCTGATTTGTTAAGAGAGAAGAGATATTATTGTTAATATACTATGAGAATAATATATTAAAGGATTAATAATGTTATGTGATTAATATAAGTCATATATTAATTGAGAATTAATTTGGTGGCTTAAAGAGGTTAATTGAATAAAGGGGCATAAACTGTCAAATGTGTGATAGTTGTGTTTTGGGCTATGTATCCTTACGGATATAAGGGTGGACGGATTTTAGGGTTGGAGGACCATAAAATCGTCCAAGCCTAGTATCTAGGAGGATCTTGGATTTCTTAGGGCCTAAGTTATTCAATTAGGGTTAAAGGTGAAACCCTAGTAGCTCATAGTATAAATAGATCCCTAAGGTGAGGGAAATCGGCACTCATGCAAGGCAAGGAACCCTAGAGCCGATTTCTCACCCTCCTCTCTCTCTCTCTCAAGATCATTCTCTTGCTAGTTGGTGTTTGTAAGCCATTATAGGAGTGACAATTGTGACTCTAAGCTCCAAGAAGAAGAAGTATCAAGCAAGTAATCCAAGGTATTGTTCTAGATCCTAATTCATATGATTAGAATCAATTGTTTACATTAGATCTAGTATTGAAAGTCTTGTATACAATGCATGTTCAATTAGAGAAACCTAGATCCAAGCAATTAGGGTTTGCATGTGCCCATAGGAAAGTTCTTATGACTCAAACCCATCAGTGGTATCAGAGCTTTGATTGATTTCTATTGAATTGATGCATTGGTTGATTGCTTGTTGCTTGAAAAATTCGATTTTTGTGATTCTATCTGATGAACTCAGCGAGTAGCTCCAACTCGGCGAGTCCATAGTGGGAACTCGGCGAGTTCAAGCGTCAGAAGGAGGTAGTTTCGGGATTTCTTGCTGTTTTACTTGAGGATACTTGCCTTAACTGTTTTGGGTCATTAAAATCCGATTTTTATCAAATATATGAGTATACTCTTGACCAAACAAAAGATAATTACCAATTAGTTGAATAATAATTTCCTTATACGATAATAATTGATTATTTGAATTGAATTGGTGGATTGTCTTGCAAGTAATATTGAATAAGATCAAATTGAGATAATCTAATTAGTTGATTTATATTATTTGCCATTTGATCCTTATGTTTTGAAAAGTTTAAAACTTGTCCTCAAGTTTTGAAATTTAAGTTTTGTGATTAAAAGTTTAATTTGAATAATTTAAATTTCAAACCCTAGAATTTTACAAGTTTAAAATTCAACACTATACTAATATATTATTACAAGCTTCATATATATATATATATATATATATATATATATATATATATATATATATATATATATATATATATATGTATGTATGTATGTATGATTAAAAAATGCTAGTCTTACCGTTAGTAGGCCTCATTCACGAAGCCGGTCTATAAGGTGGGTATAAGGTTGTTGTCTATAAAATGGCGCTTAATGGGTGTACACTCACACCCACCGCTTGCTTGACTGGTGGAGGGTCGTTAGCCAAATGGGTAGGATAGCGCAAACCTCTTCTCATTAATAAGTATAATGAATCTATTTAAAGTAACTAAACTGTTTTATAAAAATTCCCAATCTTAGTTACTTTAGGAAAAGTGAATTGATGCAATCCCATGAAATTACACTTTGCACCCTTTTTTAGATGTTAGTGGAGCGTGTGTGGTTAACCGGCACACTAATTGGTTCTAAGCAAAGGTGGAAAAGGGTGATTCATTGTTTGTCATAGTTCGGTGGAGCGTGTGTGGTTTACCGACACATCGAATAGGTGATTGTAACAATGAAGGCACCATGTAGATTTGCATGGTTATTCACACCCGCTTTCTGATCCTCGGTATCCAGTCACAAACTAGAGGGGCATATCGAGATTTAAACATGCCATTGAAAGGTTCAATGAATCTCAAAGAATCTTGGAATTCTCAATACATTTAAAACTTAAAGCTTATGTTTTTCATGGTGAATAATTAGTGAATCATCATTCACTTACCTCCAAATTATTTGCATGTTGGATCACGGTATCCCTTTTCTAATGTGTAAATAATGTTGTTGGGTCCTAGCCCTAAATTTTCATTTTGGGTGTTAATTAGGGACTTAATTCTAATCAACTTTGTTCCTTTCTATTTGTAGATGTCTTTAATGAGCCTTTGTCAAAAAGTGACTTTCGATGGATCGAACTTTAGCGAATGGATAAGATACATTCGCACGATCGCGCGTTACGAGGACAAGGAGTATGTTCTCGATGAGAAGCTCGGGAAGATCAATCCAGAAACTGCTACTCCCGAAGAAATGGATGTGTTTGAGACACATGAGCATGATGAAACAAAAGTCCATTGCATCATGATAGCCACAATGAACTCCGAATTCCAAAAGTCCTATGAGGACATGTATCCTTATGGGATGCATCTAGACTTGATGGAGAGATATCACCAAAGCGCGAGGCAAGAGTGCTATGAGATCATAACGAATATGATCACTGCTAAAATGGGAAGTGGAGAGTCTCTAACCGTGCACTTGCAAAAGATGCAAAGGTATATCGATCGTCTTCGCAAGTTAAACGTCAACTTTGGGGAAGATTTGGCTATCGACATTGTTCAATTATGCTTTTTAAAATCTCGGCCAGAAAAGACTCGATTTCATTTATGCTTTTTAAAACATTTTTAGAGTAAATCCATTTGATTTTTAAAAGAGATGCGGAATTTGTTCCCAAAAACAAAACATGATAAGATAGATATTTATCAAAACATTTCATATAGAAATATGAATTTCATTTCATAATCAAAAGTCGGGATGTCATGTTCCGATACAGATCACAAAGCATAAACGATTACATTACAAGTCATTCAACAAATATATACATATGCAGACTTGTAAACAAAAATGACTTGATGATTCGCCCATCTTAAGCTTTTGCGCCACTTCCTGTAATACAATTAAACTGAGTGGGTCAGGCTTGGGATCCTGGTGAGCATATAGGGTTTTCAATCCCACAATAATTATATTTAATTTCATCAATCAACAATAAACCCGATTACCCATTCCCGTTATCCTCACCTTACATTCCTAAAAATAACGTCTATTATAAGGAACTTATTTCAGGATTTTCATCGGGACGGACATTACTGCAGAGGGGCTTCCTCAACAATAAGTGCCCTAAAGGCAACCATGTGGGGGATAGAGTACACCGGTGAACACGTCGTTCACAACACCTACAGGTAATGAGCCTGCTCGTGTTCCACAGGACAGTCTAGAATAGTCTGTGGTCGTCATCCATACTCTGCTGAATGACTAGAATAACACCAATAACACCGAGGCCTCTCATCTGTTTATTACACATCAATTATCTACCCATGTTCTACCCAACATATTAGTAGATAAAAATATACATTTTTATACATTGTTTAAAAAACCTGTATAGCATGCTTTAATCAATACATATTCCACATAACAGATGAGGCATACACAGATTACACGTATTTCATAGAAAATATACATTCACACATATAACCACAAAATATATACACGTAGCACGTATTTTATATTTAATACTTCATAATATTGCGTTGGAGAGAAAATAACTACACACTCACTTGATCAGAAGATGATCCGACAGTACTACGACTTATAGAAGTTGCGTCTCTCCGTAGATCTGGAAGACCTTCACAAAAACCGGCTCCTCCCGGGCAGGGCTTCGGCTCGAGAATAACGCTCTTCGGGATTCTCGGGGCTTCTGATCTCGCTTCGGGACTCGGGAATATTACCGGGGCTTCGGGGTACAATCGGCACGCAAAACGAGGCAAAGGACTAGAGAGAATGCGGGAATTGTGTGTGAAGAATGAGCTGTCTTCGGACCCCTTTTATAGGTTGTCCCTCGCACGTACGCGGGGCGTAACTTCAGGGGTACGCGGGGCGTACGCCTCGCAGATCGTCAACGCTTACGTCATCGGTCCCCTTACGTCACTGCATACGACTTCGGACTACTCGAGTGCGCTTCGCTGTACGCGGGGCGTACAGCAGTACGCGCTGCGTACTTCGGATAGACCGCCTCTCCTTTCTTCGGATAATATCGGAGTAAAATAAAAATAAATATTAAATATTTTATTAAACTTCAGAAATTCATATCCCCTTCATACGGACTCCGATTTCAACGTTCTTTATATCCACGCGAAGGTGAGACTACGCTCTACAGCTTTCGTTTAGACTTCGTCGGCTAATTTTGAATTTTATTTTTATTAATTATTTTTAGAAGGCTCGGACAGGAAAACTTCGTTATAAAATCATAACTTCTTCGTCCGATGTCCGTTCTCGCCTATTCTTCCGTCGCTTCGCTACTAACAACGAGATCTTCGATTCTCATTTAGATTGTTTCGGCTAAAAACCGCTCGATCTCAAATCGAGTATTCGGGCTGCATACTGCCACGTCGAAACTTCAGAAAAATCATAACTTCCTCATACGAAGTTAGATTTGGGCGTTCTTTTTATGCACGCTCTCGGTTTAACGAAATCTACGACTTTCGTTTAGACCGCTAAGGCTAAATATCGCTCTATCTTAAATTCATATTTTACGTCACTCGGCGTCGTGCCGGTTCCGTCGCGAAACTTCGACAAGTCATAACTTCTTTGTTATAACTCGGATTTTGGCATTCCTTATATCTCCGGAATCCTTGTTTCAACCACTACAACTTTATGCAAAGATATCGGGCTTATCTCACACCTTAATTTTGACGCTTATTTTATTCTTAATTTAAAGCAAATAAACACATAACTCACATAATACACAAATTCACAAATAATACATTTTATTATTTCAAATTGGGGTTACAATGGTTAACCTAGACTATTACATTGCTAAAAATGGCAAGCCTAGAAACACGGGCGTTACAATTCTCTCCACCTTAGAATGATTCCGTCCCCGGAATCACACACCAGCAAACAAATGCGGATAGCGACTCATCATGTCACTCTCCGTCTCCCAGGTGAGATTCGGCCCATTCGTGTGTTTCCATCGGACAAGCACTAACTCAACCATCTTACGTCGCAACTTCTTAGTCTTTCGGTCAACGATTGCCTCCGGTTCCTCAATCAACCTTTTGTTTTCATCGATCCTCAACTCCGAAAGTGGAATTATGTCGGGAACTTCTCCCGTGAACTTCCTCAAGTAACACACATGAAAAGTGTTATGAATTCCATTCAGTTCTTCTGGTAGTTCGAGCTTGTAAGCTTGGTTCCCACTCCTCTGAAGAACTTTAAACGGTCCAATAAACCTTGGACTTAACTTTCCCCTTTTACCAAATCTTATAAGTCCCTTCCACGGCGAGACTTTAAGCAAAACCGAATCTCCAACTTCAAAACTCATCGGTCTTCGCTTTTTGTCAGGATAGCTCTTTTGACGGTCCTGAGCTGCTAACATTCTTTCCCTAATTATTTTCAACTTTTCTGCAGTTTGATGGACTATCTCCGGCCCCATAAACTGCTTTTCCCCAACCTCAAGCCAACAAGACGACGTACGACACTTCTGTCCATACAATGCTTGATAAGGTGCCATCTTTATGCTCGAGTGAAAACTATTATTATAGGAAAATTCTACCAAAGGCAAATGTTCATCCCAATTACCTAGGAATTCCAAGGTACACGCTCTCAGCATATCTTCAAGTGTTTGTATCGTCCGTTCGCTCTGACCATCAGTCTGCGGATGGTAAGCTGTACTTAGACACAACTTGGTACCCAATTCCTCTTGTAGACTTTTCCAAAATCGTGAGGTGAAACAACTATCACGATCCGACACAATCGTTAACGGAACACCGTGAAGCCTCACAATTTCCTTCACATAAGAATTTGCAAGCTTTTCCATAGACCATTTTTCATTGGCTGCTATGAAATGCGCCCTCTTAGTGAATCGATCAACGACCACCCAAATCATGTCGTGACCACTTTTTGTTCTGGGTAGTTTAGTGACAAAATCCATAGCAATGTCTTCCCACTTACCCATAGGCACAGGTAATGGTTCTAAACTCCCGTATGGTTTCTGATGTTGTGCCTTGACTCTTGCACAGGTCACACACTCGGCCACATACTTCGCAATGTCGAGCTTCATCGTCGGCCACCAATAATAGGGTTTCAGGTCCCTATACATTTTTGTGCTACCGGGATGAATCGAGTACATGGTTTTGTGAGCTTCTTCCATCAGAAGATCCCTGACTCCTCCTGTCTTCGGTATCCAAATCCGATCTTGGAACACCTTTAGTCCGTGACTGTTTATGCCGAACACCAACGTTTTGCCCAAATGTTCCTCCTTTCGGTCATTCTTCTCAGAAGCTTCGCTTTGAGCTTTCTTGATACTTTCCAAAATAGTCGAGACAACTTCAATTCTCAACGCTCTTGGCCTTCTCCTTTCAAGATTGACTTTCCGACTGAGAGCATCAGCAACAACATTGGCCTTACCGAGGTGGTAAAGTATCTCACAGTCGTAGTCTTTAAGTAATTCCAGCCAGCGTCGTTGCCTCATATTTAATTCTTTCTGACCAAAAAGATATTAGAGACTCTTATGATCAGTGAAAAGTTTGCACTTCGTGCCATAGAGGTAATGCCTCCATATTTTCAGTGCGAAAACTACCGCTGCCAACTCTATATCATGAGTCGGGTAGTTCTTTTCATGCTCTTTCAATTGTCGAGACGCATATGCGATCACCTTATCTCTTTGGGTTAAAACACAACCCAATCCAACCCCAGACGCATCGCTATAAACAGCGAAGTCTTCAACTCCATCGGGTAGAGAAAGTATCGGTGCCTCGCATAGTTTCTCCTTTAGTCTCTCGAATGCTTCTTTATGCTTATCACTCCAAGCATAAGTAGCTCCTTTGTGGGTCAAAGCTGTTAATGGACTAGCGATCGAAGAAAAGCCTTGGATAAACCTTCAGTAATATCCGGCTAATCCTAAAAAGCTTCGGATCTCCGTGGGACTTTTCGGTTGTTCCCACTTCATCACAGCTTCAATCTTCGCTGGATCAACCATTATCCCTTCTTGGTTGACCACGTGACCCAAAAATTGGACTTCACGAATCCAAAAATCACATTTGGAGAACTTTGCATACAACTTCTCCTTCTTCAAGACTTCTAACACTTCTCGCAAATGTCTGCCATGCTCCTCTTGGCTTTTTGAATAAATCAGAATGTCATTTATGAACACTATCACAGATTTATCAAGGAACGGATTACAAACCATATTCATTAAATCCATGAATGCTGCTGGAGCATTGGTTAGTCCAAACGACATAGCCAAAAACTCGTAGTGTCCATATCGCGTTCTGAATGCAGTTTTCTCTATATCCTGCTCCCTTACTTTCAGCTGATGATATCCTGACCTCAAGTCGATCTTTGAGAAATAACTTGAACCTTGTAGTTGATCGAATAGGTCATCAATCCTCGGCAACGGATATCGATTCTTTATTGTTGCCTTATTCAGCTCTCGGTAATCAATGCACATCCTCATGCTTCCATCTTTCTTCTTTACGAATAACACCGGAGCTCCCCAGGGTGATGGACTAGGTCTTATGAAACCTTTGTCCAATAACTCCTGAAGTTGCATCATTAGCTCCTTCATCTCCGTTGGTGCTAATCGATAAGGTGCTTTTGAAATTGGCGTTGTTCCTGGCAACAAGTCAATACGGAATTCCACTTGTCGATCTGGTGGTAATCCAGGAAGATCTTCGGGAAATACTTCCGGATAATCACATACAACAGGAATATTTTGCATCACCTTCTTTTCCTTCTTAGCGTCGATCACGAATGCTAAGTATGATGTACACCCCTTGGTCAAACATTTTCTGGCTTTCATTAGAGAAATGATTCCAGAGTTTACTCTGCGTTTATCTCCGTACACCATAAACGATTCCTTCCCAGGTGGATTCACTTTCACTATTTTCTTCTTGCATAAAATTTCAGCATCATTGGCGCTAAGCCAATCCATTCCCAAAACGATGTCGAAACCGTTTAGTTCGATAGGCAATAATTCCTCGTGGAACTTATTCCCATTCAAGTCAATTAAGATGTTTTTCATACGATAGCTAACAGGTACAAACTTTCCACTAGCAACTTCGACTAATAAAGCATTATCTAGTCTATCAACAGGCAAAGCTAGTTTTCTACCAAATTCATGCGATATAAAGGAGTAGCTGGCTCCAGAATCAAATAAAATTTGGGCAGGTAATTTGTTAACGAGAAAGGTACCTGAAGCGACATCAGCTTCATCTTTAGCAGCTTCCAGTGTCATCTGGAATGCTCTCGCCTTTGGCTTTGGCGGAATGTTGGGTCTTGCTGCTTCCTTCTTTTTCGGACAATCCCTTGAGATGTGCCCCTCTTCACCACAACCATAACAAACATTTTTGGTGAAGGTGCAGTCGTTGGCATAATGCCCTAGCTTTCCACATTTGAAGCATGTGGTTTCCCCGCCACACTTCCCATAATGCTTCTTCTTGCACTTGTCACACCATTTCGCTTCTACCTTTCCTCCACTTCCCCTCGAACTAGACTTCGAGAATTTACTTTTCTTGCTGGACCCTGAAAATCCATCAATTTTCCTTTTCTCGCCAACCTCTGACCTTTCCAGACCTTTTTCCCTGATCTGGGTCTCAACATTTCTAGCAGCCCAGATGGCGGCTTTCAATGTGGTTGCTTGCTTAACCATTGGACCATAGTCGGCTGGTAGTCCAAGGGCAAACTTGTTGACCTTAGAGAGTTCTGTAGGCACCAAATATGGGATAAACTTCATCTTTTCCGTGAAACTTGCAGCGTATTCAGTAACGCTCAATTTCCCTTTCTTCAAATTCTGAAATTCGTTACTGATTTCCAGAAGGTCCTGCTCGGAGCAGTATTGCATTTTTAGTTGCTCCACAAAGTCTTCCCAAGAAATTTTGCTTGCTTCTCCCTTGGGGATAGAGTCAGCTAACAGCTTCCACCAACTCAGCACGCCACATTTTAGCAGAGGGATCGCAAGAGAGGTCTTCTGCCTGTTGCTGCATTCGCAACTTTCAAACATAGTCTCCATTTCGGAGACCCAGTCCATAACTTGCACCGGCGTCGGGCTTCCGGATAGACATGGTGGTTTGGATGCCATGAAATCCTTATACTTGCACCCACGACCATCATTTCCTCCATACTGGTTATTGCGTCTAACCACTGGTTGTTCGTCTTGACCAATAATCCCACTAAAGTTTTCTCCTCCAGATTGCCCTCCATTCTCCTCGGGCTCTTCTGCTTGAATTGACGGTTCTTCACGATGCTGCCTAAGCAGGCGTCTTGTTTCTTCCATCTGACGATCCAACATCATTTGAATCATTATTTGTACACCAGCCATTGTTATCGGCTCAGGTGCATCAGCTATAACAGGTATTTGTTGATTTACAGGCGGTGGATTCCTGTTTTCATCAGCATTTCCAACTCCGCTTCTTATTCTCACCATTTTTGATCTACACACCGAATAATTTCACCTTATTACTCCAAACGATTACATGCTAGTTCTAATGTCGTATACATACGCTTAGAATCCTAAACACATAAACCTTCAGATCCGGTTGGCAACAAACCGTAGATCCGAACAAATAATATCATATATGGCAACATATAACATTTAGCACATAAAAGCATTTTAGGCAACTTTCCTAAAATAAACTAGTGCTCGTGTCTAAAATTTATCAGACACACATCTCACAATCTCCACTTAGCATACTAAGTTTAAGTCTAGAAATCCTACAAATTCCTAGTTCGCTTAAACTAATGCTCTGATACCAACTGTGACATCCCCAAAATCTCGGCCAAAAAAGACCAATTTCATTTATGCTTTTTAAAACATTTTCAGAGTAAATCCATTTGATTTTTAAAAGAGATGCGAAATTTGTTCCCAAAAACAAAACATGATAAGATAGATATTTATCAAAACATTTCATATAGAAATATGATTTCATTTCATAATCAAAAGTCAGGATGTCATGTTTCGATACAGATCATAAAGCATAAACGATTACATTACAAGTCATTCAACAAATATATACATATGCAGACTTGTAAACAAAAATGACTTGATGATTCGCCCATCTTAAGCTTTTGCGCCACTTCCTGTAATACAATTAAACTGAGTGGGTCAGGCTTGGGAGCCTGGTGAGCATATAGGGTTTTCAAACCCACAATAATTATATTTAATTTCATCAATCAACAATAAACCCGATTACCCATTCCCGTTATCCTCACCTTACGTTCCTAAAAATAACGTCTATTATAAGGAACTTATTTCAGGATTTTCATCGGGACGGACATTACTGCAGAGGGGCTTCCTCAACAATAAGTGCCCTAAAGGCAACCATGTGGGGGATAGAGTACACCGGTGAACACGTCGTTCACAACACCTACAGGTAATGAGCATGCTCGTGTTCCACAGGACAGTCTAGAATAGTCTGTGGTCGTCATCCATACTCTGCTGAATGACTAGAATAACACCAATAACACCGAGGCCTCTCATCTGTTTGTTACACACCAATTATCTACCCATGTTCTACCCAACATATTAGTAGATAAAAATATACATTTTTATACATTGTTTAAAAAACCTGTATAGCATGCTTTAATCAATACATATTCCACATAACAGATGAGGCATACACACATAACACGTATTTCATAGAGAATATACATTCACACATATAACCACAAAATATATACACATAGCACGTATTTTATATTTAATACTTCATAATATTGCGTTGGAGAGAAAATAACTACACACTCACTTGATCAGAAGATGATCCGACAGTACTGCAGCTTATAGAAGTAGCGTCTCTCCGTAGATCTGGAAGACCTTCACAAAAACCGGCTCCTCCCGGGCAGGGCTTCGGCTCGGGAATAACACTCTTCGGGATTCTCGGGGCTTCTGATCTTGCTTCGGGGCTCGGGAATATTACCGGGGCTTCGGGGTACAATCGGCACGCAAAACGAGGCAAAGGACTAAAGAGAATGCGGGAATTGTGTGTGAAGAATGAGCTGCCTTCGGACCCCTTTTATAGGTTGTCCCTCGCACGTACGCGGGGCGTAACTTCGGGGGTACGCGGGGCGTACGCCTCGCAGATCGTCAGCGCTTACGTCATCGGTCCCCTTACGTCACTGCATACGACTTCGGACTACTCGAGTGCCCTTCGCTGTACGCGGGGCGTACAGCAGTACGCGCTACGTACTTCGGATAGACCGCCTCTCCTTTCTTCGGATAATATCGGAGTAAAATAAAAATAAATATTAAATATTTTATTAAACTTCAGAAATTCATATCTCCTTCATACGGACTCCGATTTCAACGTTCTTTATATCCACGCGAAGGTGAGACTACGCTCTACAACTTTCGTTTAGACTTCGTCGGCTAATTTTGACTTTTATTTTTATTAATTATTTTTAGAAGGCTCGGACAGGAAAACTTCGTTATAAAATCATAACTTCTTCGTCCGATGTCCGTTCTCGCCTATTCTTTCATCGCTTCGCTACTAACAACTAGATCTTCGATTCTCATTTAGATTGTTTCGGCTAAAAACCGCTCGATCTCAAATCGAGTATTCGGGCTGCATACTGCCACGTCGAAACTTCAGAAAAATCATAACTTCCTCATACGAAGTCAGATTTGGGCGTTCTTTTTATGCACGCTCTCGGTTTAACGAAATCTACGACTTTCGTTTAGACCGCTAAGGCTAAATATCGCTCTATCTTAAATTCAGATTTTACGTCACTCAACGTCGTGCCGGTTCCGTCGCGAAACTTCGACAGGTCATAACTTCTTTGTTATAACTCGGATTTTGGCATTCCTTATATCTCCGGAATCCTTGTTTCAACCACTACAACTTTATGCAAAGATATCGGGCTTATCTCACACCTTAATTTTGACGCTTATTTTATTCTTAATTTAATTACATCACATAATTAAGCAAATAAACACATAACTCACATAATACACAAATTCACAAATAATACATTTTATTATTTCAAATTGGGGTTACAATGGTTAACCTAGACTATTACATTGCTAAAAATGGCAAGCCTAGAAACACGGGCGTTACATAAAGGACAAGTCTGTTGCACCAACTCCCAATCCATCCGCTGCTCCTGTTTTGGCTATTGGGCAGGGAAGGGGTAAGAAGAGGAAGGCTTCTTCAAAGAACCACCGCAAGGGAAAGTCCCAAGATGGTACCTCTTCTAGTGGGACCAAGGTTGATCCTGCTAAGCCCAACCCTAACCCAAAAGAGGCAGAGTGCCATCATTGCCACAAAATAGGGCATTGGAAGAGAAGCTGCCCGGAATATCTGCAAACCATCAAGGATGGAAAGATCAAGCCATCTTTTGCAGGTATATACACAATTAAATCTAATGATTCATCTCATGCTATTTCTTGGGTTCTTGATATAGGGTGTGGTTACCATATTTGTTCTGATTTGCAGGGACTAGGAAGAAATAGGGATGTGGAGCTTGGAAGAATAAATCTAATCATGGGGAACAGAAGATCGTCGCCTGTTACCAAGATTGGAGTGTATTCTTTAGTGCTTAGTAATGGACTTAATTTAGATTTAAATAATTGTTGCTACGCACCAGATATGGCAAGAAACATCATTTCTTTTCATGGTTTGTTTAGAAAAGGATTTAGATATTCGTTTAGTAACGAGAATGGTTCGATTTATGCTTATCTAAATAGTGTTTTATATTTTGAAGCAATGCCTTGTAATGGAATTTATGAAACTGTTATGGTTGTAGATAACCTTGGAAATGATGTGTTGTGTATGGATTCTTCCAATAGTATGGATAGAGCATCCTTGTGGCATTGTCGTCTTGGACATGTCAACAAGAAGCGCATAGCCCAACTCCAAAAGGATGGAGTGTTGGAGTCATTCGACCTTAGGGAAGATGACACATGCGAATCTTGTTTACTTGGAAAGATGACCAAGTCACCCTTCACTGGGACTTGTGAGAGGGGTAAGGGTTTGTTACATCTCATACATACCGACATGTGTGGACCCTTTAGATCCACCACAATGGATGGGAACCGCTTCTACGTGACTTTCACCGATGATTATAGTAGATATGTATATATTTACTAAATCAAGCACAAGTCAGAAACGTTTGAAAAGTTCAAAGAGTTCAAAGATGAAGTGGAGAATCAATTGGGCAGGAAAATCAAGATGCTTCGATCCGATCGAGGAGGAGAGTACCTAAGTCTTGAATTCCATGACTACCTCAAGGAATGCGGAATAGTTTCGCAATTGACGCCACCTAGGACACCGCAGTTGAATGGTGTGGCAGAAAGGCGTAATCGAAGCCTGTTAGACATGGTTCGTTCTATGATGAGTCATGCTTCACTACCTATCTCATTTTGGGGGTATGCCTTAGAGACTGCCGCCCATATCCTTAACCGAGTCCCTACAAAGAAGGTTGCCAAAACACCTCACGAGATGTGGACAGGGAAAGCTCCCTCGTTGGCACACATTTAGGTTTGGGGCTGTGAAGTTTTCATAAGACGAGAAACTCACGACAAGCTCGAATCTCGTAGTGAGCGATGTATTTTCATCAGCTACCCACAGAGATCCTTTGGATATCTCTTTTATAGACCGAGTGACAATGTTGTCTTTGTTGCGAGGAGAGGGGTTTTCCGAGAGCGAGAACTCATAAGCCAAGGAGACAGTGGGAGGCAAATCGATCTTGAAGAGATTCAAGAGTCGAGCAATGAAGGAACCTCTAATACTGGCGTTCAACCCGAGGAGGAAACTTTGGTTGAACCGATTGACGAGTCCTTACCTCTTAGACGTTCCGAAAGAGTTAGAGTTCAACCCCAGTTTTATGGTTTTCATATTACTACCGAAGGGGACACGTATATTAGTGATGGTACACTAATAAATCTAGATGAACCTAACAACTATAAGGAAGCCATGGCAGGCCCAAAGTCTGCAAAATGGAAAGAGGCGATGGACAACGAGATTCAGTCCATGTATGACAACCAAGTTTGGAATTTGGTTAACAATGTGCCCGGACGTAAGACAGTTGGGTGCAAATGGATCTTCAAGAAGAAGACCGACATGGATGGGAATGTGCACACGTATAAGGCACGATTGGTGGCGAAGGGATTTACTCAAACTCCCGGAGTTGACTATGATGAGACCTTCTCACCAGTTGCTAAGATAAAATCTATTAGGGTGATGCTAGCCATTGCTGCATTTCATGATTATGAGATATGGCAGATGGATGTCAAGACCGCTTTCCTTAATGGGAAGTTGGCTGAGGATGTTTATATGGCTCATCCAGAGGGTTTCGTTGATCCGAAGCATCCCAATAGAGTGTGCTAGCTTGAGAAGTCCATTTATGGACTTAAGCAAGCATCTCGCATATGGAATCTTTGCTTCGATGAGAAAGTCAAGGAGTTTGGATTTGTACGAAGTGAAGATGAATCATGTGTATATGTCAAGGCCAGTGGGAGTATAGTTAGCTTCCTCGTTTTGTATGTTGATGACATACTGCTCATAGGAAACGACGTCCCGACTTTGCAGGAGGTTAAGTCCTGGCTCGAGAAGTACTTCGCTATGAAGGACCTCGGAGAGGCTTCCTATATTTTGGGAATAAGGATAGTGAGAGAACGAAGTAAGAGACTAATAGGACTTAGTCAGAATACTTATTTGGATAAAGTACTAAAACGTTTTTGTATGCAAAACTCGAAGAAGGGAGAACTACCGATACAGAGTAATGCCAAATTGAGTAAGACTCAAAGTCCGAGTATAGAAGCTGAGATAGATGAGATGATCTGAGTACCCAACGTTTCCACAGTTGGCTCAATCATGTACGCTATGACTTGTACTCGCCCTGATGTGGCCTTTGCTTTGAGCATGGTCAGTAGATATCAAGGGAACCCAGGCAAAGCTCATTGGATTGCGGTCAAGAATATATACTTAAGTACCTTCGGAGGACCAAGGAATGGTTCTTAGTCCTCGGAGGGAGTGATGACTTAAAGGTGCGATGGTATAGTGACGCAAGCTTCCAGACCGACAGGGACAACTACCGTTCGCAATCGGGCTGGGTCTTTACCCTTAATGGAGGAGTAGTGACCTGGAAAAGTTCCAAACAAGAAACTGTAGCTGATTCAATGTGCGAATCAGAGTACATTGCGGCGAGCGAAGCGTCAAAGGAGGCGATGTGGTTGAAGAACTTCATTGGTGATCTTGGAGTTGTGCCTACCATAAAGGAGCCTAAGGAAATTTTTTGTGATAATGAAGGAGCGGTTGCCTTGACCAAGGAACCGAGGGATCATGGTAGATCTCGGCATATCGACAGAAAATATCACTTTATTAGACATCGAGCAGAAAAAGGACACCTCATAGTAAAGAGGGTATCGTCGAAGGATAACCCAGCAAATCCGCTTACGAAGGGACTGAGCAGGGTTAAGCATTTGCAGCACGCTAGGAGCATTGGGCTAAAAGACGATATTAGTTTAGATTAGATAGTTATGGAAACATGTAATAGATAAATGTAATTGACATTTGATGATTAAATAAAGGAGTATTATTTATAAGTAAAGCTGTTGTCTTATGTTAATTGTTTAACCATTGTTTCACTTTGCATGTTTTGACTTCCTGAATAATTGAGTTATTAAGAATAATCGAATTATTCGAATGGTCCACAATCGTTCGTATGTTGGAAGTAGGTATGAATGAAGATTGTCATGAATTGGTATGTAGAATTCTAAAAGGTATTAGACATAGCAAAGGTTTGCTGCAACATTCATGAGTGCTTATGAACAAGTTTTGAGCATTGGAATAAACCCGCGCTTGTTGGAATCACTTTATGAAATGAGACACGAGTGATCACAAGACGATAATATCATATGGTCTTAAAACCAAGATATATGGTTTATTGTTTATTAATTGGTTGTGCATTGATAATGCAAAACCGCATCAGTAAATTGATGTCATAAAACGCATTGTTGTGTATGATTGATTAGTAAATAGTAAATGATATAAGTCGAAGTTTATCTGTTACTTTTATCCTAAGAGGGTAAAAGCGATATCAGGGCCCCTCGATGATTTGATTTGACTTATGTGTCGAGCCCGTTCAGGACTGAATTGATGTGTTCAATTAAGTTCTATGTCAAATGAATCTGAGATAGAGAAACCAATTGATGGACAATAAGTTCCATAAGATTGTCCGCATAATATCTAAACATAGGACTATACGATCCCTTATCTAAAGGATAGGATACTGATAAGATCAGAGTTTGACAGCGTCTTTGAGAGCTACAATTGCTAATCGGATTGTGTTTGCATATATAGTTACTAGACTTATCCAAGTGGGAGACTGTTGGATTAGTGTCTAAGGCTATAACTATATTTGGTAAGTACTTGACCCGGTTGTGCATGGTCCTTTTGGGTTGCCTTCACCATAGCAACTTGACAGGCTGATTTGTTAAGAGAGAAGAGATATTATTGTTAATATATTATGAGAATAATATATTAAAGGAATAATAATGTTATTTGATTAATATAAGTCATATATTAATTGAGAATTAATTTGGTGACTTAAAGAGGTTAATTGAATAAAGGGGCATAAACTATCAAATGTGTGATAGTTGTGTTTTGGGCTATGTATCCATATGGATATAAGGGTGGACGGATTTTAGGGTTGGAGGACCATAAAATCATCCAAGCCTATTATCTAGGAGGATCTTGGATTGCTTAGGGCCTAAGTTATTCAATTAGGGTAAAAGGTGAAACCATAGTAGCTCATAGTATAAATAGATCCCTAGGGTGAGGGAAATCGGCACTCATGCAAGGCAAGGAACCCTAGAGCCGATTTCTCACCCTCCTCTCTCTCTCTCTCTCTCAAGATCATTCTCTTGCTAGTTGGTGTTTATAAGCCATTAGAGGAGTGATGTAAGGTCAAACCTTGAAATATGATAATGTTTAAAACAGACTCAGCGTCAGCATATGTCTCAGAGTTAGCACCAGCGTATCAGCAGCTCAGTTTGTAATAGTTTAGTTTATTCAGTGCGTTGTAACAAATCTTGTATTTATCCTGTTTCCTTAGTTATCTTGATTTATTAGCTAAGCGTATCCCTGAATTGTAGGGATTGTCCAGAATAGCAGTATATATTGTTTTGTATAGGTTTGTGAATGGCTACGCCTTTCACAAACCCTAATCGTCGCTTTGTCCACACGATAATCTCTTTGTGAGATTATCTTTCTTAGTGAAAGTTTTTCTTCGTGAATTTCTCTTGTTCTTATTTGTAGTCATTGTTTGATATTTCGATTGATCTAAAGGCCTCTTCAATTGGTATCAGAGCAGGTTTCTTTTATCAAACAAATGGCTTCATCTTCTTCTTCATCAAACTCATCAAATCGTCCTTCTGCTAAAATCCCTCCTTTTGATGAAACTGACTTTGCTATGTGGAAAATAAAGGCTCTCTTACTTACTCCTCCCGCTAGTCCCAACTCTGATGATGTTCAAAAAGGGGGAGATACTGATGATGATGCTGATGCTGATGATCATGCTGATGGTGAACCAAATGCTCATGCTGATGGTGAACCAAATGAGAGAGACACAGAACCTGCTAACAACACTATCATTCAGCATGAATCTCCCAACCCCGTTCGTGAATCTGATTCTGCGGGGCATAATAGTCCAGCAGCTACTGAAAAATTGTTTGAAGACAGTGAGCATGATGAAGAGCATGATGAACCTGATGACGAATGTCAAATTCTTGACATGAACTTCATTGATCCTCTCATTCCAGTTCAGCAAGAAAGCTCAGATGACCTTGAAGAATCTCATCCGATAGTAGCCAATCCTATTGCTGATCACATCATTCCGGTCCAAGGAGAGGATTCGGACGTTGCAAGTGAAGAATCTCATTCGTTGTCTCGAAAGCGGAAGGTAGCAGATACTGACTTGGATCATTCTCAAATTGATACTTCTTCAACTGTGAAGAAACCCAAGTCCATTGTCACTATTTCAAACCTTGCCACTGAATGGAACATGTCCCCTGATCAAGTCAAGCAAATTCTTGATGAAGCCAATCGAGCTCAGCTTCTAAAGAACATTGCTCAAGCTGATTAATCTCTTATTCAGCACAAACTTCAGGCCAAGGGATCTTTTGAAGCTCAGATGCAGAAGTTCCTAGAATTTCAGTCCAAGGCTCAGTCTTCTCAACCTCCTCCTAGCTCTAGCAAGCCTAAGACTGACAGCATTCTTGACCGGATTGATCGAAAGAGATTTGAAGATGTTCTTAATCGGCGGATGTGTGGAGACAAGATCATCAAAGTCAAAGCTTCTAAACCTCGAAACGAGAAAATCCTTACGTTGCTGATCACTCATCAAGGTTCTCAGCATTCTTATACTGAAGTTGTCAAGAGGGATGAGCTGATCAGATATGGGTATTCAGAATGGATGGAACTGCTTGATCTAGCATCCAAGCAAACCTCAACTCACTCTTCCGAACTGACTTGTGCTCTTCATCTGTTGATCAAGAAGGTTCAACGTTTGGATCTTGTTCCTAAAGAACGACCTCAGCATCAAGGCCAAAGGTCGTCAGTTCCTAGATCTCGAAGAACCAAGTTTCATGTTGATGATGAAGATGTATTGGTTCTAGACTTCGGTGCTGGTGTAATTAATAATTCTCTTCCTCTCGGTGTTGATCCGGTTCAGCATCAATTCATCTCAGCTCCTGAACACGGGATGTTCTACCTTGATAAAAACAGGAGGATGTGCTTTCAGCGCACTACTGAGATCCCAAAAGCTCCAACCACTCACCTTGTTGGCTTAAGGCAAATGTGCATGAGTCATCAAGATCTTTCCGGAGAATTTCACATTCTTATCGCCATGGAGCTGCTGAACAGAAGGCAGGAGTTGCTGGACAGTCCTTACTGGCCAGTTAAAATTGAAGCTGAAGCTGAGTATGAAGAATTCCTTTCCAGGGGTGTTTTAATTTAGTTTGTTTTGAACATCATCATATTGGGGGAGATTGTAAGGTCAAACCTTGAAATATGATAATGTTTAAAACAGACTCAGCGTCAGCATATGTCTCAGAGTCAGCACCAGCGTATCATCAGCTCAGTTTGTAATAGTTTAGTTTATTCAGTGCGCTGTAACAAATCTTGTATTTATCTTGTTTCCTTAGTTATCTTGATTTATTAGCTAAGCGTATCCTTGAATTGTAGGGATTGTCCAGAATAGCAGTATATATTGTTTTGTATAGGTTTGTGAATGGCTACGCCTTTCACAAACCCTAATCGTTGCTTTGTGCACACGATAATCTCTTTGTGAGATTATCTTTCTTAGTGAAAGTTTTTCTTCGTGAATTTCTCTTGTTCTTATTTGTAGTCATTGTTTGATATTTCGATTGATCTAAAGGCCTCTTCAAGTGACAATTGTGACTCTAAGCTCCAAGAAGAAGAAGTATCAAGCAAGTAATCCAAGGTATTGTTCTAGATCCTAATTCATATGATTAGAATCAATTGTTTACATTAAATCTAGTATTGAAAGTCTTGGATACAATGCATTTTCAATTAGAGAAACCTAGATCTAAGCAATTAGGGTTTGCATGTGCCCATAGGAAAGTTCTTATGGCTCAAACCCATCACATACCACATACCATCACATATTGCCAAGTATATCTGGGTGTTGACCTACCCCTTCGGTATCTTTCAACCGGCATCCGGAACTGGTTCACCCCTATCACTACCACATAATAACATAGCATAACATACATAAAAATATTGTCATGCATATTTGGGTGGCTGACCTACCCCTTCGGTATCTTTCAACCGGTAACCGGGAGCTAACCTCCCCTTCGGTATCTTTCAACAGGTAACCGGGAGCTAACCTCCCCTTCGGTATCTTTAAACCAGTAATCAGGGACTATTTCACCCTCTACCACTACCACATAATAACATAACATAACGTCCTGCTAGGCATGCACGGGTTTTGACGACCCCTTAGATGTCTTTCAACCGATATTCGGGGATTATGTCACCCTACTACTACTAACACATATAACAAAGCATCATAGCACATAGAGTATATCAGATATTTGCAAACTAGACAATTATCACAAAGAAAATCATCTCATATATAGTCACCTACTAGTGGTCCGAAATTGGTGCCTTAGACCCACCCCAACCGGAAGGGAACTCACCTCACACTGCTGAAGTCCCGTAGACACAACCCCCAGCTGTTGGATGACAGATTCCCGAACTGTCAATATCAAAACATCACCCAATTAATAATTGGGTTCCAACAAATAACCATAAATACATACTTGGGGGTAAATACTACTTTACCCCTAGCTTAGCTTTATTCGAGCCCAAGGCCGAATCCAAAGGCCCAAAAGTCAACTATGAGTCAAAGCCCAACATATGGCCCAATTTTCCATATTGGGCCCAAACCTTTACATGGTCTTACCCTAAGGCCTAACCATTTAGTCCAGTCCAACATTCAACATTCTAATGGCCCAATATCACATAATCATAAAGGCCCAAACTATGGCCCATCTATGGCCCAATTTTCCAGATTAGGTCAACTCTTCATATGGGCCTTACCTCAAGGCCCATTCATTATTCTAGTCCATTTGCTTGGTCTTGGATGGCCTATTAATAACCCAATCATCAAGGTCCAACAATAAACCCAAGTGAAATTAGGGTTTCTCATAAAATGACGATTAGAGTTAAGTGTTTCTCACTTAACCCTTTGTGACATCCCCAAAATCTCGGCCAGAAAAGACCGATTTTCATTTATGCTTTTAAATAATTTCAGAGTAAATCCTTTTGATTTGAAAGAGTTGCGGAATTTGTTCCCAAAACAAAACATGATAAAATAATATTTATCAAAGTATTTCATCAAGAGATGCATTTCATTATATAATCAAAACTCGGGATGTCATGTTCCGATACAGACCATAAAGCATAAACGATAACATTACAAGTCATTCAACAAATATATACATATACAGACTTGTAAACAAAACAACAAGATGATCCATCCATCTTACGCCCTTGTGCCACTTCCTGTAATACAAATAAAACTGAGTGGGTCAGGCTTGGGAGCCTGGTGAGCATATAGGGTTTTCAACCCACAATAAATAAGTTATATTTAATTTCACCAACCAATCACTATCCCGATTACCCATTCCCGTTATCCTCACTTTACGTCCCTAAAACAACATCTATCTCAAGGGACCTAATCTAGGATTTTCATCAGGACGGACATCACTGCGAAGGGGTTTCCTCAACAATAGATATCCTAAAGGCAACCATGAGGGGGATAGAGTACACCGGTGAACACATCGTTCACAACACCTACAGGTTATGAACCTGCTAGCGTTCCACTGGACTGTCTAGAAAGAGTCCGTGGTCGTTATCCATACTCCGCTGAATAACTAGATCAACAACAACAACAACATCGAGGCCTCTCATATGTTTATTACACACCAACTATCTACCCATGTTCTACCCAACATATTAGTAGATAAAAATATATATTTTCATACGTAGTTTAAAACCTGTATATCATTTTCATTCAATATATATTCCACATAACAGATGAGGCATACCACATAACACGTATTCCATAGAAAACAATTCAGATCTATGAGATAGAATAAAGTGAATATCCATTCACGCATACAATCACAAAATATACACATAACAAGTATATCATATAAAATACTTCATAGTTACTCGTTAGAAGAAAGTAGCTATACCCTCACACCTATAAACCACAATTTACTTAATACACTCAAACCGCACTTGTATTATTATCGTGTTTATGAAAGGTAGTATACACTCACTTGATCAGAAGACGATCGGACAGCACTACGACTTGTAGAAGTAGTAATCCACAGCAGATCTGGAAGATCTCCTCAAAATCGAACTTCTCGCGGGCAGAGCTTCGGCTCGGGAACCGCGCTTCTCGGGATCTTTGGGATCTCGGGACTTGCCTCGGGGCTAGAGTATGATACCGGGGCTTCGGGGTGGCTTCGGGGGTAAAAATGCAGAGGTTCGGCACAAAGATGAGAAGAAATGAGCAAATAAACCCGGAACCCTCGCATCCTATTTATAGTGAAAATATTTGATGGACTCGCCGAGTAGGGGGGACCTACTCGCCGAGTTGGTCCATGTGGTGGCTTTCTGGTGGTGCCACGTGTCAAATTCTGGGTGGTGCCACGTCACCCCTATCGCGTATTAGCCTTCGAACTTAGAAAAATCATAACTCTCGCATACGAGCTCCGTTTTTGACGTTCTTTATATCCACGCGTAGGTAAAATCAAGATCTACAACTTTCGTTTAGACTCCGTCGGCTAAATCTTGACCGATCTCAAATTTAACAGTAGGAGGCGTTTAGACTGTTAAATGACCGCGAAGAATTCGTAACTCCTTCATACGAACTCCGTTTTCGTCCATATTTTTACCGTTAAGTTCCTATTAATGAGACCTTCAACTCTCATTTAGGTCGCGTAAGCCAAAAACCGCTCGAACTAAAATTCGAGTTTCGGGTCGTGCACTGCTAAGCCGAATCTTAGAAAAATCATAACTTCCTCATACGAAGTCAGATTTGGGCGTTCTTTTTATTGATGCTCTTATCTTAACATATTCTACAACTTTTGTTTAGATTGATAAGGCTAAATCCCGCTCTATCATAAATTCACTATTTACGCTTCCCGGTGCCGTGCCGGTTTTGCCGTAAAACTTCGACAGGTCATAACTTCTTCGTTATGACTCAAATTTCGGCATTCTTTATATCTTCGGAATCCTTGTTTCGACCACTACAACTTTATCCAATGATATCAAGTTTATTTTAAACTTAAATTTCGACGCTTATTTTTATTCTTAATTAATCAAACCACATAATTAAGCAATTAAGCACAAAACACATAATACTCAAATAATACATTATTATTATTTCAAATTGTGTTACAAAGGTTAACCTAGACTATTACATTGCTAAAAATGGCAAGCCCGGAAACACAGGCGTTACAATTCTCCCCACCTTAGAATGATTCCGTCCCCGGAATCACACATCAACAAACAAATGCGGGTAGCGACTCATCATGTCACCCTCCGTCTCCCAGGTGAGATTCGGCCCATTCGTGTGTTTCCATCAGACAAGCACTAACCCAACCATCTTGCGTCGCAATTTCTTAGTCTTTCGGTCAATAATTGCCTCTGGTTCTTCAATCAACCTTTTGTTCTCATCAATTCTCAATCCAGAGATTGGAATTATGTCGGGAACTTCTCCCGTGAACTTCCTCAAATAACACACATGAAAAGTGTTATGAATTCCATTCAGTTCTTCTGGTAATTCGAGCTTGTAAGCTTGGTTCCCAATCCTCTGAAGAACTTTAAACGGTCCAATAAACCTTGGACTCAACTTTCCCCTTTTTCCAAATCTTATAAGTCCCTTCCACGGCGAGACTTTAAGCAAAACCGAATCCCCAACCTCAAAAGTTATCGGTCTCCGCTTCTTGTCAGCATAGCTCTTTTGACGATCCTGAGCCGCTAACATTCTTTCCCTAATTATTTTCAACTTTTAAGCAGTTTGATGAACCAACTCCTGTCCCATAAACTGCTTTTCCCCAGCCTCAAGCCAACAAGACGGCGTACGACACTTTTGTCCATACAAAGCTTGGTAAGGTGCCATCTTAATGCTCGAGTGGAAACTATTATTATAGGAAAATTCTACCAACGGTAAATGTTCATCCCAATTACCTAGGAATTCCAGAGTACATGCTCTCAGCATATCTTCAAGTGTTTGTATCGTTCGTTCGCTCTGACCATCAGTCTGCGGATGGTAAGCTGTACTTAAACACAACTTGGTACCCAATTCCTCTTGTAGACTTTTCCAAAATCTCGATGTGAAACGGCTATCACGATCCGACACAATCGTTAATGGAACACCGTGAAGCCTCACAATTTCCTTCACGTAAGAATTCACAAGCTTCTCCATAGACCATTTCTCCTTGGCCGCTATGAAATGCGCACTCTTAGTGAATCGATCAACGACCACCCAAATCATGTCGTGACCATTCTTTGTTCTGGGCAGTTTAGTGACAAAATCCATAGCAACGTCTTCCCACTTACCCATAGGCACAGGTAAAGGTTCTAAACTCCCGTACGGTTTCTGATGTTGTGTCTTGACTCTCGCACAAGTCACACACTCGGCCACATACTTTGCAACATCATGCTTCATCGTCGGCCACCAGTAGTAGGGTTTCAGGTCCCTATACATTTTAGTGCTACCCGGATGAATTGAGTACATGGTCTTGTGAGCTTCTTCCATCAGAAGATCTCTGACTCCTCCTGTCTTAGGTATCCAAATCCGATCTTGGAACACCTTCAGTCCACGACTGTTTACACCGAACACCAACGTTTTCCCCAAACGTTCCTCCTTTCTGTCATTCTTCTCAGAAGCTTCGCTCTGAGCTTTCTTTATACTTTCCAAAATAGTCGAGACAACTTCAATTCTCAACGCTCTTGGCCTTTTCCTTTCAGGATTGACTTTCCGACTGAGAGCATCAGCAACAACATTGGCTTTACCGGGGTGGTAAAGTATCTCGCAGTCGTAGTCCTTAAGTAATTCTAGCCAGCGTCGTTGCCTCATATTCAATTCTTTCTGATTAAAGAGATATTGGAGACTCTTATGATCAGTGAAAAGTTTGCACTTCGTGCCATAGAGGTAATGCCTCCATATTTTCAGAGCGAAAACTACCGCTGCCAACTCCAAATCATGAGTCGGGTAATTCTTTTCATGCTCTTTCAGCTGTCGAGACGCATATGCTATCACCTTTTCTCTTTGGGTCAAAACACAACCCAAACCAACACCAGACGCATCGCTATAGACAGCGAAGTCTTCAACTCCATCGGGTAGAGAAAGTATCGGTGCCTCGCATAGTTTCTTCTTTAGCTTCTCGAATGCTTCTTTATGCTTCTCACTCCAAGCATAAATAGCTCCTTTGTGGGTCAAAGCTGACAATGGACTAGCGATCGAAGAAAAGCCTTGGATAAACCTTCGGTAATATCTGGCTAATCCTAAAAAGCTTCGGATCTCCGTGGGACTTTTCGGTTGTTCCCACTTTGTTACAGCTTCAATCTTTGCTGGATCAACCATTATCCCTTCTTGGTTGACCACGTGACCCAAGAATTGGACTTCACGAATCCAAAAATCACATTTGGAGAACTTTGCATACAGCTTCTCCTTCTTCAAAACTTCCAACACTTCTCGCAAGTGTCTGCCATGCTCCTCCTGGCTTTTCGAGTAAATCAGAATGTCATCTATGAACACTATCACGGATTTATCAAGGAAAGGATTGCAAACCCTATTCATCAAATCCATGAACGTTGCCGGAGCATTGGTTAGTCCAAACGACATAACCAAGAACTCGTAGTGTCCATATCTTGTTCTGAATGCAGTCTTCTCGATATCTTGCTCTCTTACTTTCAGCTGATGATATCCTGACCTTAGATCGATCTTCGAGAAATAGCTTGAACCTTGCAATTGATCAAACAGGTCATCAATCCTCGGCAACGGATATCTATTCTTTATTGTTGCCTTGTTCAGCTCTCTGTAATCAATGCACATTCTCATGCTTCCATCTTCCTTTTTTACAAATAACACTGGAGCTCCCCAGGGTGATGAACTAGGTCTAATGAAACCGTTGTCCAATAACTCCTGAAGTTGCATCATTAGCTCCTTTATCTCCGTCGGTGCTAATCGATAAGGTGCTTTTGCAATTGGCGTCGTTCCTGGCAACAAGTCAATACGGAATTCCACTTGTCGATCAGGCGGTAATCTAGGAAGATCTTCGGGAAATACTTCCGGATAATCACACACCACTGGAATATTCTGCATCACCTTCTTTTCCTTCTTAGCATCAATCACGAATGCTAAATATGATGTACACCCCTTGGTCAAACATTTTCTGGCTTTCATTAATGAAATGATTCCAGAATTCACTCTGCGTTTATCTCCATACACCATAAACGAATCTTTCCTAGGCGGGTTTACTTTGACTATTTTCTTCTTGCATAAAATTTCGGCTTCGTTGGCGCTAAGCCAATCCATTCCCAATACGATGTCGAAACCATTAAGTTCGATAGGCAATAATTCCTCGTGGAACTTATTCCCATTCAGATCAATTAAGATGTTTTTCATGCGATAGCTAACAGGTACAAACTTGCCACTAGCAACTTCGACTAATAAGGCATTATCTAGTCTATCAACAGGCAAAGCTAGCTTTCTACCAAATTCATGCGATATAAAGGAGTAGTTGGCTCCAGAATCAAATAAAATTTGGGCAGGAAATTCGTTAACGAGAAAGGTACCTGAAGCGACATCAGCTTCATCTTTAGCAGCTTCCAGTGTCATCTGGAATGCTCTCGCCTTTGGCTTTGGCGGAATGTTGGGTCTAGCTGCCTCCTTCTTCTTCGGGCAGTCCATCGACATATGACCCTCCTCACCACAACCATAGCAAACTTTCTTTGTGAGGGTACACTCATTGGCATAGTGCCCTGGCTTTCCACACTTGTAGCATGTGTTCGCCACCTCACATCTTCCATGATGCTTCTTCTTACATTTGTCGCACCATTTCGCTTCACCTCCACCTCCCCTCGAACCAAACTTCGAGAACTTGTTTTTCTTGTTGGACCCTGAAGTCCCATCGAACTTCCTCTTTTCTCCAACATCTATCCTTTCCAGACCCCTTTCCTTCTGCTAGGCCTCCACATTCTTAGCTGCACGAACAGCCGTTTTCAGAGTAGTTGCCATCTTGACTGTCGGACCAAAGTCGGCAGGCAGTCCGTTAGCAAACCTCTCAATCTTGGAGAGTTCCGTTGGCACTAGGTACGGAAACAACTTCATCTTCTCAGTAAATGCAGTAGCATAGTCATCTATGCTCATCTTCCCCTTCTTTAAGTTTTGAAACTCATTGTTCAGATCAATCAGATCTATCTCCGAACAATACTGCACCCTTAACTGTTCCAAGAACTCCTCCCATGACATTTTCAGGGCTTCTCCTCGTGGCATAGTATCTGCCAACAACTTCCACCAACTCAAGACTCCAGTCTTCAGTTGTCTAACCGTAAAGACGGTCTTCTGTTTGTTGCTACAGTCGCAACTTTCAAATACCATCTCCATTTTGGAGATCCAATCCATTATCTCAACAGGCTTTGGGCTCCCAGAAAGACTTGGCGGTTTGGCGCCCAAGAAGTTCTTGTACATACGCCCATCCTTGTTGTTTCTCCTTTCTGGATCGTTCCTTCGTTCCTCTTGAGTCCCAACTTGACTCACCATGCGACTATTGTTCCCTTCCTCCGATTGCTCGGGAATCAATTCCGGTTCCTCAATAGGTATGATAGGTTCATCCCTATTATTATGCAACATTTGTCGCATCTCCTCCCTTTGTTAGGCTAGCATAGCCCGAATCATGGCTTGCACCGCAACCATTGTTATTGGTTCTGGTGCTGCTGCTACAACAGGTATCTGCTCAATCACTGGCAGTTGATTCCTGTTTTCATCCGCGTTTCCAACGCCACTCCTTGTTCTCACCATTTCGATCTACACACCGAATAAGGTGAAATTAGATCCTTATTCACGATAGATATTCAAATCATCCTTATTACTCCGAAACGTTTACATGCTAGTTCTAATGACGTAGACGCACGCTTAGAATCCTACACACATAAGGTTTCCAGATCCGGTCGGCAACAGACCGTAGATCCGAACAAATAATATCATATATGGCAACATATAACATTTAGCACATAAAAGCATTTTAGGCAACTTTCCTAAAATAAACTAGTGCTCGTGTCTAAAATCCAACAGACACACATCTCAACATTCCATTTAGCATTCTAAGTTTAAGTCTAGAAATCCTACAAATTCCTAGTTCGCTTAAACTAATGCTCTGATACCAACTGTGACATCCCCAAAATCTCGGCCAGAAAAGACCAATTTTCATTTATGCTTTTAAATAATTTCAGAGTAAATCCTTTTGATTTGAAAGAGTTGCGGAATTTGTTCCCAAAACAAAACATGATAAAATAATATTTATCAAAGTATTTCATCAAGAGATGCATTTCATTATATAATCAAAACTCGGGATGTCATGTTCCGATACAGACCATAAAGCATAAACGATAACATTACAAGTCATTCAACAAATATATACATATACAGACTTGTAAACAAAACAACAAGATGATCCATCCATCTTACGCCCTTGTGCCACTTCCTGTAATACAAATAAAACTGAGTGGGTCAGGCTTGGGAGCCTGGTGAGCATATAGGGTTTTCAACCCACAATAAATAAGTTATATTTAATTTCGCCAACCAATCACTATCCCGATTACCCATTCCCGTTATCCTCACTTTACGTCCCTAAAACAACATCTATCTCAAGGGACCTAATCTAGGATTTTCATCGGGACGGACATCACTGCGAAGGGGTTTCCTCAACAATAGATATCCTAAAGGCAACCATGAGGGGGATAGAGTACACCGGTGAACACATCGTTCACAACACCTACAGGTTATGAACCTGCTAGCGTTCCACTGGACTGTCTAGAAAGAGTCCGTGGTCGTTATCCATACTCCGCTGAATAACTAGATCAACAACAACAACAACATCGAGGCCTCTCATATGTTTATTACACACCAACTATCTACCCATGTTCTACCCAACATATTAGTAGATAAAAATATATATTTTCATACGTAGTTTAAAACCTGTATATCATTTTCATTCAATATATATTCCACATAACAGATGAGGCATACCACATAACACGTATTCCATAGAAAACAATTCAGATCTATGAGATAGAATAAAGTGAATATCCATTCACGCATACAATCACAAAATATACACATAACAAGTATATCATATAAAATACTTCATAGTTACTCGTTAGAAGAAAGTAGCTATACCCTCACACCTATAAACCACAATTTACTTAATACACTCAAACCGCACTTGTATTATTATCGTGTTTATGAAAGGTAGTATACACTCACTTGATCAGAAGACGATCGGACAGCACTACGACTTGTAGAAGTAGTAATCCACAGCAGATCTGGAAGATCTCCTCAAAATCGAACTTCTCGCGGGCAGAGCTTCGGCTCGGGAACCGCGCTTCTCGGGATCTTTGGGATCTCGGGACTTGCCTCGGGGCTAGAGTATGATACCGGGGCTTCGGGGTGGCTTCGGGGGTAAAAATGCAGAGGTTCGGCACAAAGATGAGAAGAAATGAGCAAATAAACCCGGAACCCTCGCATCCTATTTATAGTGAAAATATTTGATGGACTCGCCGAGTAGGGGGGACCTACTCGCCGAGTTGGTCCATGTGGTGGCTTTCTGGTGGTGCCACGTGTCAAATTCTGGGTGGTGCCACGTCACCCCTATCGCGTATTAGCCTTCGAACTTAGAAAAATCATAACTCTCGCATACGAGCTCCGTTTTTGACGTTCTTTATATCCACGCGTAGGTAAAATCAAGATCTACAACTTTCGTTTAGACTCCGTCGGCTAAATCTTGACCGATCTCAAATTTAACAGTAGGAGGCGTTTAGACTGTTAAATGACCGCGAAGAATTCGTAACTCCTTCATACGAACTCCGTTTTCGTCCATATTTTTACCGTTAAGTTCCTATTAATGAGACCTTCAACTCTCATTTAGGTCGCGTAAGCCAAAAACCGCTCGAACTAAAATTCGAGTTTCGGGTCGTGCACTGCTAAGCCGAATCTTAGAAAAATCATAACTTCCTCATACGAAGTCAGATTTGGGCGTTCTTTTTATTGATGCTCTTATCTTAACATATTCTACAACTTTTGTTTAGATTGATAAGGCTAAATCCCGCTCTATCATAAATTCACTATTTACGCTTCCCGGTGCCGTGCCGGTTTTGCCGTAAAACTTCGACAGGTCATAACTTCTTCGTTATGACTCAAATTTCGGCATTCTTTATATCTTCGGAATCCTTGTTTCGACCACTACAACTTTATCCAATGATATCAAGTTTATTTTAAACTTAAATTTCGACGCTTATTTTTATTCTTAATTAATCAAACCACATAATTAAGCAATTAAGCACAAAACACATAATACTCAAATAATACATTATTATTATTTCAAATTGTGTTACAAAGGTTAACCTAGACTATTACATTGCTAAAAATGGCAAGCCCGGAAACACAGGCGTTACAATTCTCCCCACCTTAGAATGATTCCGTCCCCGGAATCACACATCAACAAACAAATGCGGGTAGCGACTCATCATGTCACCCTCCGTCTCCCAGGTGAGATTCGGCCCATTCGTGTGTTTCCATCAGACAAGCACTAACCCAACCATCTTGCGTCGCAATTTCTTAGTCTTTCGGTCAATAATTGCCTCTGGTTCTTCAATCAACCTTTTGTTCTCATCAATTCTCAATCCAGAGATTGGAATTATGTCGGGAACTTCTCCCGTGAACTTCCTCAAATAACACACATGAAAAGTGTTATGAATTCCATTCAGTTCTTCTGGTAATTCGAGCTTGTAAGCTTGGTTCCCAATCCTCTGAAGAACTTTAAACGGTCCAATAAACCTTGGACTCAACTTTCCCCTTTTTCCAAATCTTATAAGTCCCTTCCACGGCGAGACTTTAAGCAAAACCGAATCCCCAACCTCAAAAGTTATCGGTCTCCGCTTCTTGTCAGCATAGCTCTTTTGACGATCCTGAGCCGCTAACATTCTTTCCCTAATTATTTTCAACTTTTAAGCAGTTTGATGAACCAACTCCTGTCCCATAAACTGCTTTTCCCCAGCCTCAAGCCAACAAGACGGCGTACGACACTTTTGTCCATACAAAGCTTGGTAAGGTGCCATCTTAATGCTCGAGTGGAAACTATTATTATAGGAAAATTCTACCAACGGTAAATGTTCATCCCAATTACCTAGGAATTCCAGAGTACATGCTCTCAGCATATCTTCAAGTGTTTGTATCGTTCGTTCGCTCTGACCATCAGTCTGCGGATGGTAAGCTGTACTTAAACACAACTTGGTACCCAATTCCTCTTGTAGACTTTTCCAAAATCTCGATGTGAAACGGCTATCACGATCCGACACAATCGTTAATGGAACACCGTGAAGCCTCACAATTTCCTTCACGTAAGAATTCACAAGCTTCTCCATAGACCATTTCTCCTTGGCCGCTATGAAATGCGCACTCTTAGTGAATCGATCAACGACCACCCAAATCATGTCGTGACCATTCTTTGTTCTGGGCAGTTTAGTGACAAAATCCATAGCAACGTCTTCCCACTTACCCATAGGCACAGGTAAAGGTTCTAAACTCCCGTACGGTTTCTGATGTTGTGTCTTGACTCTCGCACAAGTCACACACTCGGCCACATACTTTGCAACATCATGCTTCATCGTCGGCCACCAGTAGTAGGGTTTCAGGTCCCTATACATTTTAGTGCTACCCGGATGAATTGAGTACATGGTCTTGTGAGCTTCTTCCATCAGAAGATCTCTGACTCCTCCTGTCTTAGGTATCCAAATCCGATCTTGGAACACCTTCAGTCCACGACTGTTTACACCGAACACCAACGTTTTCCCCAAACGTTCCTCCTTTCTGTCATTCTTCTCAGAAGCTTCGCTCTGAGCTTTCTTTATACTTTCCAAAATAGTCGAGACAACTTCAATTCTCAACGCTCTTGGCCTTTTCCTTTCAGGATTGACTTTCCGACTGAGAGCATCAGCAACAACATTGGCTTTACCGGGGTGGTAAAGTATCTCGCAGTCGTAGTCCTTAAGTAATTCTAGCCAGCGTCGTTGCCTCATATTCAATTCTTTCTGATTAAAGAGATATTGGAGACTCTTATGATCAGTGAAAAGTTTGCACTTCGTGCCATAGAGGTAATGCCTCCATATTTTCAGAGCGAAAACTACCGCTGCCAACTCCAAATCATGAGTCGGGTAATTCTTTTCATGCTCTTTCAGCTGTCGAGACGCATATGCTATCACCTTTTCTCTTTGGGTCAAAACACAACCCAAACCAACACCAGACGCATCGCTATAGACAGCGAAGTCTTCAACTCCATCGGGTAGAGAAAGTATCGGTGCCTCGCATAGTTTCTTCTTTAGCTTCTCGAATGCTTCTTTATGCTTCTCACTCCAAGCATAAATAGCTCCTTTGTGGGTCAAAGCTGACAATGGACTAGCGATCGAAGAAAAGCCTTGGATAAACCTTCGGTAATATCTGGCTAATCCTAAAAAGCTTCGGATCTCCGTGGGACTTTTCGGTTGTTCCCACTTTGTTACAGCTTCAATCTTTGCTGGATCAACCATTATCCCTTCTTGGTTGACCACGTGACCCAAGAATTGGACTTCACGAATCCAAAAATCACATTTGGAGAACTTTGCATACAGCTTCTCCTTCTTCAAAACTTCCAACACTTCTCGCAAGTGTCTGCCATGCTCCTCCTGGCTTTTCGAGTAAATCAGAATGTCATCTATGAACACTATCACGGATTTATCAAGGAAAGGATTGCAAACCCTATTCATCAAATCCATGAACGTTGCCGGAGCATTGGTTAGTCCAAACGACATAACCAAGAACTCGTAGTGTCCATATCTTGTTCTGAATGCAGTCTTCTCGATATCTTGCTCTCTTACTTTCAGCTGATGATATCCTGACCTTAGATCGATCTTCGAGAAATAGCTTGAACCTTGCAATTGATCAAACAGGTCATCAATCCTCGGCAACGGATATCTATTCTTTATTGTTGCCTTGTTCAGCTCTCTGTAATCAATGCACATTCTCATGCTTCCATCTTCCTTTTTTACAAATAACACTGGAGCTCCCCAGGGTGATGAACTAGGTCTAATGAAACCGTTGTCCAATAACTCCTGAAGTTGCATCATTAGCTCCTTTATCTCCGTCGGTGCTAATCGATAAGGTGCTTTTGCAATTGGCGTCGTTCCTGGCAACAAGTCAATACGGAATTCCACTTGTCGATCAGGCGGTAATCTAGGAAGATCTTCGGGAAATACTTCCGGATAATCACACACCACTGGAATATTCTGCATCACCTTCTTTTCCTTCTTAGCATCAATCACGAATGCTAAATATGATGTACACCCCTTGGTCAAACATTTTCTGGCTTTCATTAATGAAATGATTCCAGAATTCACTCTGCGTTTATCTCCATACACCATAAACGAATCTTTCCTAGGCGGGTTTACTTTGACTATTTTCTTCTTGCATAAAATTTCGGCTTCGTTGGCGCTAAGCCAATCCATTCCCAATACGATGTCGAAACCATTAAGTTCGATAGGCAATAATTCCTCGTGGAACTTATTCCCATTCAGATCAATTAAGATGTTTTTCATGCGATAGCTAACAGGTACAAACTTGCCACTAGCAACTTCGACTAATAAGGCATTATCTAGTCTATCAACAGGCAAAGCTAGCTTTCTACCAAATTCATGCGATATAAAGGAGTAGTTGGCTCCAGAATCAAATAAAATTTGGGCAGGAAATTCGTTAACGAGAAAGGTACCTGAAGCGACATCAGCTTCATCTTTAGCAGCTTCCAGTGTCATCTGGAATGCTCTCGCCTTTGGCTTTGGCGGAATGTTGGGTCTAGCTGCCTCCTTCTTCTTCGGGCAGTCCATCGACATATGACCCTCCTCACCACAACCATAGCAAACTTTCTTTGTGAGGGTACACTCATTGGCATAGTGCCCTGGCTTTCCACACTTGTAGCATGTGTTCGCCACCTCACATCTTCCATGATGCTTCTTCTTACATTTGTCGCACCATTTCGCTTCACCTCCACCTCCCCTCGAACCAAACTTCGAGAACTTGTTTTTCTTGTTGGACCCTGAAGTCCCATCGAACTTCCTCTTTTCTCCAACATCTATCCTTTCCAGACCCCTTTCCTTCTGCTAGGCCTCCACATTCTTAGCTGCACGAACAGCCGTTTTCAGAGTAGTTGCCATCTTGACTGTCGGACCAAAGTCGGCAGGCAGTCCGTTAGCAAACCTCTCAATCTTGGAGAGTTCCGTTGGCACTAGGTACGGAAACAACTTCATCTTCTCAGTAAATGCAGTAGCATAGTCATCTATGCTCATCTTCCCCTTCTTTAAGTTTTGAAACTCATTGTTCAGATCAATCAGATCTATCTCCGAACAATACTGCACCCTTAACTGTTCCAAGAACTCCTCCCATGACATTTTCAGGGCTTCTCCTCGTGGCATAGTATCTGCCAACAACTTCCACCAACTCAAGACTCCAGTCTTCAGTTGTCTAACCGTAAAGACGGTCTTCTGTTTGTTGCTACAGTCGCAACTTTCAAATACCATCTCCATTTTGGAGATCCAATCCATTATCTCAACAGGCTTTGGGCTCCCAGAAAGACTTGGCGGTTTGGCGCCCAAGAAGTTCTTGTACATACGCCCATCCTTGTTGTTTCTCCTTTCTGGATCGTTCCTTCGTTCCTCTTGAGTCCCAACTTGACTCACCATGCGACTATTGTTCCCTTCCTCCGATTGCTCGGGAATCAATTCCGGTTCCTCAATAGGTATGATAGGTTCATCCCTATTATTATGCAACATTTGTCGCATCTCCTCCCTTTGTTAGGCTAGCATAGCCCGAATCATGGCTTGCACCGCAACCATTGTTATTGGTTCTGGTGCTGCTGCTACAACAGGTATCTGCTCAATCACTGGCAGTTGATTCCTGTTTTCATCCGCGTTTCCAACGCCACTCCTTGTTCTCACCATTTCGATCTACACACCGAATAAGGTGAAATTAGATCCTTATTCACGATAGATATTCAAATCATCCTTATTACTCCGAAACGTTTACATGCTAGTTCTAATGACGTAGACGCACGCTTAGAATCCTACACACATAAGGTTTCCAGATCCGGTCGGCAACAGACCGTAGATCCGAACAAATAATATCATATATGGCAACATATAACATTTAGCACATAAAAGCATTTTAGGCAACTTTCCTAAAATAAACTAGTGCTCGTGTCTAAAATCCAACAGACACACATCTCAACATTCCATTTAGCATTCTAAGTTTAAGTCTAGAAATCCTACAAATTCCTAGTTCGCTTAAACTAATGCTCTGATACCAACTGTGACATCCCCAAAATCTCGGCCAGAAAAGACCAATTTTCATTTATGCTTTTAAATAATTTCAGAGTAAATCCTTTTGATTTGAAAGAGTTGCGGAATTTGTTCCCAAAACAAAACATGATAAAATAATATTTATCAAAGTATTTCATCAAGAGATGCATTTCATTATATAATCAAAACTCGGGATGTCATGTTCCGATACAGACCATAAAGCATAAACGATAACATTACAAGTCATTCAACAAATATATACATATACAGACTTGTAAACAAAACAACAAGATGATCCATCCATCTTACGCCCTTGTGCCACTTCCTGTAATACAAATAAAACTGAGTGGGTCAGGCTTGGGAGCCTGGTGAGCATATAGGGTTTTCAACCCACAATAAATAAGTTATATTTAATTTCGCCAACCAATCACTATCCCGATTACCCATTCCCGTTATCCTCACTTTACGTCCCTAAAACAACATCTATCTCAAGGGACCTAATCTAGGATTTTCATCGGGACGGACATCACTGCGAAGGGGTTTCCTCAACAATAGATATCCTAAAGGCAACCATGAGGGGGATAGAGTACACCGGTGAACACATCGTTCACAACACCTACAGGTTATGAACCTGCTAGCGTTCCACTGGACTGTCTAGAAAGAGTCCGTGGTCGTTATCCATACTCCGCTGAATAACTAGATCAACAACAACAACAACATCGAGGCCTCTCATATGTTTATTACACACCAACTATCTACCCATGTTCTACCCAACATATTAGTAGATAAAAATATATATTTTCATACGTAGTTTAAAACCTGTATATCATTTTCATTCAATATATATTCCACATAACAGATGAGGCATACCACATAACACGTATTCCATAGAAAACAATTCAGATCTATGAGATAGAATAAAGTGAATATCCATTCACGCATACAATCACAAAATATACACATAACAAGTATATCATATAAAATACTTCATAGTTACTCGTTAGAAGAAAGTAGCTATACCCTCACACCTATAAACCACAATTTACTTAATACACTCAAACCGCACTTGTATTATTATCGTGTTTATGAAAGGTAGTATACACTCACTTGATCAGAAGACGATCGGACAGCACTACGACTTGCAGAAGTAGTAATCCACAGCAGATCTGGAAGATCTCCTCAAAATCGAACTTCTCGTGGGCAGAGCTTCGGCTCGGGAACCGCGCTTCTCGGGATCTTCGGGATCTCGGGACTTGCCTCGGGGCTAGAGTATGATACCGGGGCTTCGGGGTGGCTTCGGGGGTAAAAATGCAGAGGTTCGGCACAAAGATGAGAAGAAATGAGCAAATAAACCCGGAACCCTCGCATCCTATTTATAGTGAAAATATATGATGGACTCGCCGAGTAGGGGGGACCTACTCGCCGAGTTGGTCCATGTGGTGGCTTTCTGGTGGTGCCACGTGTCAAATTCTGGGTGGTGCCACGTCACCCCTATCGCATATTAGCCTTCGAACTTAGAAAAATCATAACTCTCGCATACGAGCTCCGTTTTTGACGTTCTTTATATCCACGCGTAGGTAAAATCAAGATCTACAACTTTCGTTTAGACTCCGTCGGCTAAATCTTGACCGATCTCAAATTTAACAGTAGGAGGCGTTTAGACTGTTAAATGACCGCGAAGAATTCGTAACTCCTTCATACGAACTCCGTTTTCGTCCATATTTTTACCGTTGAGTTCCTATTAATGAGACCTTCAACTCTCATTTAGGTCGCGTAAGCCAAAAACCGCTCGAACTAAAATTCGAGTTTCGGGTCGTGCACTGCTAAGCCGAATCTTAGAAAAATTATAACTTCCTCATACGAAGTCAGATTTGGGCGTTCTTTTTATTGACGCTCTTATCTTAACATATTCTACAACTTTTGTTTAGATTGATAAGGCTAAATCCCGCTCTATCGTAAATTCACTATTTACGCTTCCCGATGCCGTGCAGGTTTTGCCGTAAAACTTCGACAGGTCATAACTTCTTCGTTATGACTCGGATTTCGGCATTCTTTATATCTTCGGAATCCTTGTTTCGACCACTACAACTTTATCCAATGATATCAAGTTTATTTTAAACTTAAATTTCGACGCTTATTTTTATTCTTAATTAATCAAACCACATAATTAAGCAATTAAGCACAAAACACATAATACTCAAATAATACATTATTATTATTTCAAATTGGGTTACAAAGGTTAACCTAGACTATTACATTGCTAAAAATGGCAAGCCCGGAAACACAGGCGTTACACCCTTTAAGGACTTAATTCATTAAGTCCATCATTCCTCTAATTAAATCATATGGTGTGATTGGGTTTAATACACAATTCCATTCTAATAGCCCAAATGCGGGTCCCGATAAGTCCAAGCCCAAAAATCCAATATTAGGGTTTTCTAAACCCTAATTAGGGTTTCCAACCCCATCTTAGCCCAATAGGCCCAATAGTTAGGTCCTTTGACCAATTAGGGTTCACTAGACCCATTAGGGTTTCACTAAGCTCGTTAGTCACATGTTCGGGTTTTTAGGTCCAATCGAGCTTTATTGGGCCCATTAGGGTTTAGTCCCTTTGTCCAAACATTCCAAACAAGGCACACCACCACCCAACACGGCGGCCGGTGGTGGTTAAAGTTTTATTTCATTACTCTTCTTTTAAGTACATATTACAACCCAAAATAAACACACACACACACACACTAAGAGGTAAACGCACACACAACCACCCTTTTGGTGGCCGGCGGTGGCATGTGGTGGCGGTGGCTTTTCTGTGAACCCCGGCTAAACAAAACACACATACAATCTCATAACGACCGGAAACAATAATAACACATAAACACACACCCATAAATACACCCACAATCACCTCTCACAGTGGCTAGTGGCGATAAGGTAGAAACGGCAGCCACGACAACGTAGCGGTAGAAGATAGCGGTGATAGCGAGATATCGACCGCACACATGCCACACATTCTCACAGCCACCGCCCATGGTGGCTGGTGGTAACGAGGTAAGGCAATGACGACAGCAACAACATCATCAGCAATAGCAATAACAGTTAACGGCGGTGGAAAATGCGCTCATCCCTTGCTGACGACAGAAAGTAACAAACGACACCGCTGGGGATGGCAGTCACGACGTCTGATGTGATTCCGACTTCATTGGAGCAGGCAGCGGCGGTAGTTTCTCGGTGGTTGCACTTCGGCCTTCACCTCGCTAGTTGACAGAAGCGATAGTGGTGCAAGTAGCGCCCTAGAGGCGGTGGTTGAGAGGACTCCGGAAGATGGTGGCAGTCGAACGGAGAGGAGGATGTCGGAGGTGTGGCGCCGATGAGGGAGGTAAAAGGGTGGAGGGTGACGACTACACATAAGGGGGGTTTAGGGTTAGGGTTTGATCAATGAAGAAGTTATATACCCGACTCCATTTAAGAGTTTGCCATAATGGCAACAACAGTCCTTCCTTTCCCTTTTTGTTTCAAATGTAATCCAATATTTACCCTTTCTACCCTGGCTTTTGAAAACTTCTTCAAATTAAATCCGATAATTACTATTTAAACCCTCAGCATTAAAATCCTTTACACCTTAGGTATAAAATTTACCAAACAACCCTCAATATAATTATGACATAATCAGCCCTTCCACCACATTTCCTTTTAAAATAAATCCAAATAATTACCACAGAGCCCCTGTCTTCATAACTAATTATAAACTGAGTCCGAAACTTACACTTTTAACCCTCGACTTCTAAGTTATGCCAATTAACTCCTTGAAACTCACACCTTGCATATATAATTATTGATTTTAGGGCTACCATACATTCATCAATTTATTTATTTATTATATAAATAAACGGGGTGTTACAGCATGCTAAATATTTATTTACAAGTTAATATCAAGTTTATATGATAGTATATTCATATCAACATAGATAGTTATATTAACTAGGATATAGTTGTTTTGTATCATATATACTTAGAATATATCTAATATATATCTAAATCATACAACTATCTTAAACTAGTTAGCATGTTGTTATTATAATTTATACTAATGTAACCCCGGAGTTACACTCAGGAGTTATATATATTATGTGTGATATAGCCCCGGAGTTATACTCGGGAGTTATATATATATATATATATATATATATATATATATATATATATATATATATAGAGAGAGAGAGAGAGAGAGAGATAGGTTCATATATGAACTCTAAATATTGTGTGAATGTGTGGACCAATCAAATTTATAGGAGTAATTTTGAAGTTTTATATAGAAGTATTTTATCAACAAAAAGTAAAATCTGAAAGAGAGAGAGAGAGAGAGAGAGAGAGAGAGAGAGAGTTAGTTTTATATATTTATGAACCTCCCTTAAATCTTGGATTAGTTATATCAAGTTTCAATGAACTTAATTTTTTAAATTGTTAAAATTGAAATGTTGACAACTTGACATTGGCAGACTACATGTCTACATATGAATGTTTTTTTTCATAATGAATCAACCTTATTTGCAATCTAATGAATGATTTTTTTTTTTCATAATATGTGATAGTATTGGACAATGTTTGGTTCCTAATTATAGACAGAATGATGTGGAATTGCATGTAAGTTTTCAATTACGTTTATATATAACTGATTTCATTATAAATATAGCATACAAAATAGAAAAAGTTTTCAATTAAATTTGTATTTGAATTGTTTTTGGATTTATCCAAATCGCATGAATGATCAAAGTTGTTAATCTTTTTAATTTTCTGATTTTTTATTCCAGATTGAAAGATTCCATTGTTCATTGATTCCATTGTTCACTGATTCCAAATTGGTTGATTCCATCGTTCACTGATTCCAGATTGACAAATTTCATCGTTTTTGAGCTTTCCATTATCTCAGGGGGTTGTATAATCCTAATCCATATCTTATAAACTTATAGTTATTATTAATCAAATAATTAATAATCATGTCAAAGAGAAAATACGAATCCAGTGCTTCAAAAAGGAAACGAAAAATGCAAGAAGAAGCTTTTATAGATAAACAAAAATGGTCGTTTTTAAAATATTTAACTACAAACAAAAACATTGATAATGAATAACAAGAAAAATTAAATGGATTAACTATTTTGTCGATTGAAAAACATTTAGTAAAAGAAATTGATTATGAAAATTTTATTAAAGAATTTGCATCTAAAAAGCTAGAAAAAATAACTTTATGTCATAAAATATATTCATAAAAACATATACATAAAAAAAATTTTAACTCCGCCATTTGTAAACCTTTTAGTTTATTATTGCCGGTCCCAAGCCCGAATAAAGGTGGAGGGTTTATAAAATTAAGTATAATAAATGTTAAAGGGCCCCAAATTTTTGGTCGCTTAGAGCCCCCTAACCGGTTGAGTCGGCCTTGATAACATGTACCCTCAAATCATAATCATTCATTTCTTTTAATCTAAGAGACAAGATTAGTCATACATTCACACAATATTTATAGTTCATATATATATATATATATATATATATATATATATATATATATATATATATATATATATATATATATAGAGAGAGAGAGAGAGAGAGAGAGACCTAGGTTTAAATGTGGATTGACATATATTGAGCGGGCGTATGGACAGTGTTATTCTGTGAGAATGACAAATAAAATATGTTGTTTGATAATGTGAATACGTTCAATCTTATATAATTATTGTTATTATCATATATTCTCACTAATTAAATCGTTTATAAGGTTATTATAGATTTTTTTTTATTATTCTAATTATGTCAGAATGTTGTCACAATGTTTATTGAGTCGTATTCTGTAAGAATAAAAATGAGTGAAAAAATGCGTAAGAACAAAAATGAATAAGAATTACTGAAAATGCATGAAAATGACGATAATTGTGTGAGGTTGAACGAATTCATATTACTAAACAACATATTGTCTTAGTTATTCTTATACAATAGCACTGTTCACACGTCCGCACAATAATTGTCCATCCACATTATAACATATATATATATATATATATATATATATATATATATATATATATATATATATATATATATATATATATATATATATATATATGGTCACACACTTAATTTATTAATTAAATTAAATGTTAATCGGAGAATCATGTTTCATTCAAATTTTCTATTAAACAATATATTAATTGAATCTCCGATATAAAAGTAAAAATATGGAATTGTTTAATTAAATATTAAAAATATTTAGTTTCTATAAAAAATTGTGAAATAGAAGATTTAGGGTTTTATGGGGATTGTAGGCCTATACACCCATGTGGTTGCATGTGCTGTGTCTTTCCCTCTTAACCCCACCACCTTCCCTCTCTTTTTCTCTTTCGAGAAAAAAACAAATAAATAAAGCCTTCAACTCTAATTCTCATTCATCTCTCTCTCTCTCTCTCTCTCTCTCTCTCTCTCTCTCTCTCTCTCTCTCTCTCTCTCTCTCTCTCTCTCTCTCTCTCTCTCTCTCTCCTCTCTCTCTCTCTCTCTCTCTCTCTCTCTCTCTCTCTCTCTCTCTCCCCCCCTACATATTGTCTCTGCAACAACCGCTTTTTTCTCCTATAGACCTTGACCTCCAATGGATGTTTAACAATAGAAGATATTGAAGATATCAGTACCACTTTATTCATTCAACCTTAGGAAGGTACACATACATTGCAAAGTTTATGACTCTTTTCATGTGGTCTTGTATGATGTTTTGCATGAACATGTCGATCCACATTCTCTATGGAGCTCTATAGGTCAAGATCTTTAAGTTCATCCTTGAATGCATGTTTTCACTTCAGGCTTTTAGCATATATACTCGACGAATACATAGTAAAACTCGAAAGTTTTTGTATGATACACAGTTGAATCGAATCTGCAAGGCTTTCGAAAATGTTGAATTGGTCATTGTTTTTGCAGTTTTTGTATTGTTGAAGGTGTTTAGTTGATTTGTTTAATTTATTTTCTTGAGTTTTTTGTTGCATGTGAGGAAAGAATTTCAAAAGATGATTGTTTCTGCATGACTATAATGAAATTATAATTCGATTCCGATATTTTTCATCAAGAACGCATTTTGATCATTTATTTAATTAACTTTTAACTTGTTGATTGTTGTAGGGAATTATAGTAATGCATACCTCTAGCAAGCTTAAGAGGGAATTCATCAAGAAATGGTTTAAGGGTCTTCAGATATGTTGTTCTTCAAAGAAAATGGATGTTTTGGAGAGAAAGAAGAAGATAAAGTTTTGTGCAGATATTGCTATGGCTTCTGCCAAAAATGCCACAACTTCTTGGAGCAATGCAGTAATTTCTGATGCTATGAAATACGAAGAAAACTCTATTCTCATGGATAATTTATTAAGCCACAAGTCAAGGTTCATCCCACAAAAGACTGCAGCTGTTTGCAAAATGATCGCTCTCCATAAGAGGTTTCGAAGCAAGAAGATCTTGAAAAAGTGTTGTAGTGTTGCTCAAAGAGCAAAAAAGACGTTTCCTCCTACATCCAATTTAGCTACTTATATTGCAAAAAGATTGGTAAAAAAGAGAACCCAAGTTCTTAAAAGACTTGTACCTGGTGGAGAAGCCATGGATGAATTCTCCCTCATCAAAGAAGCATTAGACTACATCCTTTCCCTTAGGGTACAAGTTGATGTCATGAGAAATCTCGTGAATGCAACCGAGGTTTTGAATGAAAGTAATTCACCCATAGTCGATTAATACATAGCTTTATTTTTCTTTTGTATCTCAAAAACAACAGGATCGAGAAACTTAACTAAGGCTCGATTTCTTGAACCAAAATCATGTACAGGATCAAAAACTGCGACTTTGGTTGATGATTTTTGAGAAAATGTAGTTCTTTACTTTCATTGATCATCTCCGGTTAAAGTTTAAAAAAGTTATTTACATGTTAGTTCTAAAGGACTGGGAGCTTGTTTTTCTTGCTAGCATCAAGAATAAGTATACATTTTCTTGATTTAGCTAAGGACTTTTGTAAGTTGATTTCATTCTATTCTCAGGTTGTTAATTTGTCTTTGAGTTGTTTGAAAATATTGAATGTGAAGTACAAAATTGAGACAGGTGTTGGCTTTTTACATGATGCAAGTGTCTTGAATAATGTCAAGAGGAGTAATGGTTGATTTAATATATGCATAAGGTAATGCTCGTGAGCCATGAATGGCCACTAATTAATACCCCCCCCTTTATATGTGTGATGCGTAGATCTTTAATATTGACACAGATCTACCAGTGAAACTGTTAGCGTCATATTAACAACGAAAATTATTTACTGGCTAATACAATGGTGGCTAATTTCTGTCTATAATCTGAACCATCTTTAAAACCAAATGTTAAACAATTAAAAAGTTACGGGTTACTAACCGAAAAAAGGAAAGAAAATTCCTTAAACTATCTATTATGACACAGTCAATTGTTTTAAAAATATTAGTCAACAATATCAAACCACCAGAGGCCTTCTACCTAGTAGTATTCGGTATTGTCTTTCCTTCTTGAGGTCGAAGGTTCAAGTCTCACTGTGGACATATGTGAAATAACTTAGGAGTAGTTTAGTATATATTTGTATTGGCAACAATATCAACAACTGAAATGTCAAACTATGAGTAAAACTACTCTAACTATGAGTAAAACTACTCTAGGGTGTTTTTTGTTTTTCCGAAGAATGAAGTAAAATCAAGTTATAAAAAGTTATGTAAATATAAAAAGAAATTGTATCAAATCTGTAAATCAAAGTTTAAAAAAAATATCAAGTTATACTAAATTTGTAAAAAAATGAAAGTTGAAGAAGTTTGAACAGACAAGTCAAATCTTGCACCGTATAGAGGTTTTGTAGTCTGAAATCTTCCAAAAAGCAAATTGTTGAGAGAGGGCAAGTGTTGCGCGTACGCTGCACCGCGCAGCAAAATACGATCTGAGTACGTTTTTCTAAACAAACAAACAAACTCTTAAACATCATGAATTTGAAAATTAGTTGCAATATAAATGCATCATGTTTAAGAGTACATTTACTTACCATTTGACATTTCAATCGTGGACTTTGTTGAACGAAAGTGGAAAGCTATTGCTATCCTAATAGCAGGCCAGACGCAGGAACTGATATTAGGTGTGGCATAAATTTTTTTTTCTGGAAAAAGGTCAACCTAGTTGTACAATTTTTTTTACGTAGTTACACAATAGGTAAAAAGAAACTTCGAATTCTTTTCATTATGTACAGAAAAAACAAACATTGTCCGTGTCATTCTTGGCACCCACTAAGAACCACCCCTACCTATAGATATCAAGAAATCTTGAGGGAAAATTACTTAGGAGGGTAACTACCTCTTATCCGTGTTCACATATTGGCAACTTCTTCTTTTTTGTACATAATAAAGCAACTAACTTGTTTTAACTGTTTAAATTACACAAATATTACCGGCTAACACAGGTAACTCAAAGGGTAAATGACTTAGGAGGGTAACTACCTATTATCTGTGTTCACATATTGCTAACTTTTTTATTTTTTTGTACATAAGAAAACAACTAACTTGTTTTAACTGTGTAACATCCCAAAAATCATGATCAAAAATTTTGTTTTTAATTTAATACTAAAACCATAATTGTCAAACCATTATGTAACATCCTGAAATATCAAGAGTAGAGTTGAAGGGCTAAAAGAGTAAGTTGTGGAAGAGTGACTCGGCGAGTCCATGGATGGACTAGGCGAGTAGAGTCGCGACTGGGTCGCGTGTTAAGTAGCCGACTCGGCGAGTCAGTAAGGAGGACTCGGCGAGTAGGCGCTGAGTGGAGAAAACCCTAATTCTCGGGGTTGAGCCCTATATAAAGAACATAACAGCCCACTCCCAGCCTCTTTATTCATCCCCAAGTCCAGAAACCCTTAGCCTTCGTGGGTGAGTGATCTTATCTCAATTGGGAGCTTGAAGGAAAGGATTATTGAAGGAATTTTGGGAGATTGAAGGCTTGGAGCAAGGGGCTTTGCTTGGATTCGTATTTCATTACAGTTGGGGCGTCCATTGGAGGTAATATCTCGTTCTTGGTCTGATTGTATGTTGTTTCTTCATTTTTGGGGTTTGTGGGAACTTGTCTATGGATGTAATTGGAAGTCTAGAGGTTAGATCTGAGGTTGCTACCTCAGATCTGGAATGGAGAAGAATCAGAGAGCATGAAAGTCCCTGTGTTGGAGTGTTAGTGAAGCTTACATGTCCCAAACCCTAAACCTTTGTGCAAAAGGCCTAGATCTCTTTGGATTCACGTAAAGTTTGTCACTTTACGTGATGGATGAGTTGTAGGAGGCTAGATCTATGTTTTGGATCAATTGCATGGTCTGGAATGCTTCTGTATGGATTCAGATCGGTGGTACTCGGCGAGTCACATGGGTGAACTCGACGAGTTGTTTGAAGATGAGCTGGGACTCGGCAAGTTGGAAGAACAACTCGGCGAGTCGGATGAAGATGGCCTTGGACTCGGCGAGTTGTATGAACAACTCGGCGAGTAGGTTGAAGATAGCCTTGGACTCGGCGAGTCTGTTCTCGGACTCGGCGAGTCTTGTCGAAGAGTCCCGATATTCTCTGGTTGAGTCGAGAATCGGTGAGTCAAGGGATGACTCGGTGAGTTGTGTGCGAGTGGACTCTGAGTTGTTGGACTCGGCGAGTCTTGGGGTGACTCGGCGAGTTAGGTCGCGGATTGAGAAAAGTTCTGAGTATGGGAACTCGGCGAGTCATAGGGTTAACTCGGCGAGTAGGGTCAGTCAGGGGTTGACTTTGACCTTGTCTTTAACCAAGGGTTGACCAGTGGTTTCCAGGGGTATTTTGGTAATTGTTGATTATTGTTTTAAGTTCAGTGCATTGATGGTTGACCAGTGGTGGAGATCGTATCAGTGATCGGAGCAGCTTGGGTTATTTGTTCAGTCGGCAGTTTCGAGGTGAGTTATCCTCACTATATCAACGGGGTCTAAGGCACTAAGGACGGCCCTTATTGGATTGAGATCCGGGTAGTTGTTGCTATGTTATTGTTATGCTGTTGCTGTGATATGTTTGCATCCTGAGAGTTAGGATGGTATATGTTAGAGGCCTGATTGAGATCGGTATCCTGAGAGATAGGGAGGCGCTATGCTAGTGACCTGTTAGGTCAGTATCCTGGTTAGGATGATTATATGATATGTGATCTGTTAGATCTGCTTGTGGACTGTGATTTGCTTTATGATTGTATATATGTATGTGCGGTTGTTTGGACTGGAGTTGGGTTGAGGCGGGTCCTGCTGTGTGCAGTAGGCCAAGATACCCAGGGCGGACCGGTTGTCCCGTAGGCCCAGCGAGCGGTCCGGATAAGCTGTAGGTCCCGATAGGGGCGGACCAGACGTGCCGAAGGCTCGGAGAGTGGACCAGACAGACTGAAGGCTCGGTGCGGGCGGACCAGTCATACTGTAGACTCAGAGAGTGGACCAGGTGGATTGAAGGCCCGGGAACGGGCGGACTAATCACACTGCAGACTCGATGTATGCGGATAGACTCAGAGAGTGGACCAAGTGGATTGAAGGCCCGGGAACGGGCGGACCAATCACACTGCAGACTCGGTGTATGCGGATAGACTCAGAGGGTGGACCAGGTGGACTGTTGGCCGGTGCGGCGGACCAGTCACACAGTAGACCCGGAGAGCATGGATGTTCTGTGTTTAGATATGTTGTGGCATGATATGCATGTATGGTATTTGCGGTTGGTATTTTGGGGATATCTCACTAAGCTTTCGGGCTTACAGTTGTGGTTTCATGTTTTTCAGGTTCTTCAGGAGATCGTGGCAAGGCGAAGGCGTGATCGTACCGCTCCTCATGATTTCGTGGTGTTATGATTCTGGGAACACGATAAATGTTTTGTATTGAAAACCTTTTTGTAAAGATTTTATGGAATCGAGATGTTTTTGAATAATTTAAAATTGGTTGTATTTTTCGGTTGTTACAAGTTGGTATTAGAGCCTTGGTTTGAGTGAATTGGAGGAACATTCGTGTGACTCCAGTCTCAAATCGAGGAGAGTTTTCAAAAGAGTAATTAAAAATGGTTTTAAAAAATGAGTAAGGGAGGACGCGGAGGTACGATCAGCCGGAGCCAGTAAGTAACCCCCAAAATACCATGCATGTATTTGTTTTTGAGCTTTGATAGAACAGCATGCTAGTGATCGGCTAGGGATCTTCAGGATTTCATGATATGTTGCCTGATTTGTGATGCCTGTAGCCTAGGGTTCCTTATGGGATATTTCCAGTGTTCCTCTAGTGGTGAGGATTGAGCGTTGTTATGCATGTTTCTCTAGGGTGTTGTGGTAGTACTTCATACAAATATGGGTAGGTGTGGAAGGTAGTATGGGCCCGTACTACTGAAAGCACAGGACCCATACGCGTATCAGGGAAACCATGATCTCTAGGGTTGGGTTGCGAGAGTTGGATCCCAGGATTGTGGGAAGTGTCCGAGATTTGGTATGGTGTTTTTCAGTATGGAGATCCCGAGGCATCATGAGAGTGGATCCGGGTCAGGATCGCGAGCAGGAGAGGGAGTTCCGGGCGGATCGGTACCGCCCGAGACTATCGGTCAGATGAGCACGAGCGAGTTGGATGGGAGGATTCGTGAGATCCTGCGTGATGAGATTGCTGAGTTGCTTCGGGCTGAGTTGCCAGAGCTGTTTGGGTCGATTAAGACCGCCATGGTGGAGTATTTTGATGAGCGCTATGCGGCTCTCGCAGAGACGGCTGCCGCGGCGGCTACAGCGGCGGCAGGAGGAGGAGCGAGTCGGGGCTTTCATTATCGGGACTTCGCTTATACGAAGCCTCCCACCTTCGATGGAGTTCAGGACCCGATTGTTGCTATGAGGTGGTTATCGGACGTGGAGGGGTGTTTCTTCACGTGTTCATGCCCTGCCAATCAGTGGGTGCGGTGTGCCCTGAACCTGTTGAGGCTCGGGGCGAAGGATTGGTGGAGATTGACCACGGGATCATATTCAGATGCGCAGAGAGCCGCGGTTTCATGGGATCAGTTCAGAGAGATGTTCATCACTCGTTATGTTCCGCAGGTTGAGAGAGAGAGAGATTGGCTCAGGAGTTACTTGAGCTGAAGCAGGATTCGGAGTCGGTGACTGAGATCACCAGGATGTTCACTGAGAGGGCGATGTTTTGCCTAGAGTTCGCTTCAGAGCAGGCTCAGATGTCTCGATATTTGAGCATGCTCAAGAGGGACATCAGGCAGTTTGTGTCTGCGCAGAGGTGCGGGACATTGTTGGAGTTGTAGGAGGCCGCTAGGCGGCGTGAGTTAGAGATTGAGTTGCAGCTGCGTGAGCTGAGGCAGGCCCCGGTGCAGTCGCAGCCGGCGTCGAAACGGTCCAAGACCGTTGATGTTAGAGTGGGGGAGCTGAGCAGCCACACTTGTGGAAAGTGTGGGAGGAGTCACACCGGAGCTTGTAGGTCCGGTGGTGCATGCCGCAAGTGCGGGAAGGAGGGGCATTATGCGAGGGATTGTCGGCAGTCAGCGCCAGTTCGGCATCTGAGGACTTGCTATCTTTGTCATCAGGTTGGACATTTGAGGGTCAACTGTCCACAGCTTGCTGCAGGATCGGTGCAGGCTCCAGCACCGGCCACTTTGAGGATCACAGGTGGAGTTCAGGGTGGAGCGGAGCCCCCAAGGGCTCAGGGTCGTGCTTTTCAGCTTGTTGCAGAGGAGGTCAGGGCAGAGCCAGAGACAGCTGCGGGTATGTTTCTTTCTTGATGTCTGGTTATCTTGCGATTTTTGTGGTGTATGGTTTGTGCTGGTATCTTTGTGTGGGTTTCGATGCGGTATTCGTCGTTTTGCGGGTTAAGGTTTGGGTTATGGATTTGTGTTTCGGGCTTTCGTCTTGGTATCCGTTGTTCCCTGAGGGTTTGGTATGATTATAGTTTGGTGTTTTGTGCTATCGTTGGTTATCGTTCGTAAGGGTTATTAGTGGAGATGCGGCATTGGGTTGAATGTCGGGTGGCATCTACATTCGTGGAATGGATAATTGGAGATCGGATTCTTTTTGAGCGGATTGATCAGTGAGGAGATGTGTTTTGCTGAGGATTGTTCATGCTTGTGGGAAGCAGTCAGTGTGTAAGTGTTCTCTTTGTGCAGGGTTGTTCTGGAAGGTCGTTAATGGCGACCGGTGGTTGTTAATCAGTGCTATAAGTGGGGGAGAATTGGAGAATTCTCCGGGAGGTCGATGAGTATTTGAGGGTGCTTAGCTGTTGGGATTCAGCAGTGTTCCGTCAGCCCAGAGTATAGGCTGATAGGAGCGAGTGTCAGGCATGCGGGGCGGGATACAGACCTAGGGCATTTGATTGTGGAGGCCTGGGAGCAGACCGGGATCGAGTATGTTGATGGAGTTAGAGTTCGGAACCCCTAGAGGGCTAGAACGGTATGCATGGGAGGATTTCCGGAGGTGATAACTCGGAATGTCGAATGCTAGTTGAGCGGTCCGGATAGACTGAAGGCTGGTAGGCGTACCAGTCAGGCCGAAGGCTCGGAGAACGGTCCAGCCAAACTGGAGGCACTGAGAGCGGTCCAGATTGGCTGAAGGTTCTGAGGGTGGTCCAGATGGGCTGAAGGCCTGGTGAGGCGGTCCAGTCATGCTGAAGACTCTGTAGATATTGTTGGATCTGTTGAGGATATGGTTTGGGGTATGTCGCAGTGTGTTTGCATTAGAAGGTCTGGCCCCGGGTTGTGATTTTGATGAGTTGAGAGAGTGCATGGGCTTGAGAGGCCCTGCGATGAGAGCCAGAGTATGTGGATAGCGGATACGCAAAAAGGGTGGTGTCGCGTTGGGCGAGCACCATGGCACTTGTTGGAGTGACAATGTGGCCAAGTGGATTCCTTGGAAAAGGAAGAGAGAAGGGTGTGTAACTCCGAGAGGGAGTGCAAGTTCACGGAAGTGAAAGCTGCAGAGCAGAGTTATGATTAGAGTATTTCGAGTATGGTTTTTGAGCATCGTGTTTGCGGCAGTGGAGTAGAAGCTCATCCGGTTTGGGATGTCTGCTGAGGTTGCGGAAGGAATTCCGCAGGTGTAGAGCCAAGAGGCTTGGAAAGGATGTAGGGAGAGAGTCCTGGACTCTCATTGTGATTCTGATCAAGGTATTGGGTATGTATCAGTGGTTCATCCTGGGGGATGTTTGAGGGTGTCATCAGTGTATCGGGTTTTCCTAACCCGAGGGTGCTAGAGCTAGTTCAGCATGTGTATGTGATTGTAAGGGGAGAACTCGTGAGAGTTGCTCTGAGATTGAGAATGGGTCTCTCAGTCGTCCCGGAATGGATAGAGTGGGATTCGGATCGGGGATCCGATGGTTCATGGTTTTCTAACCCTTATGTGTCGAGTGATTATTGAGATTTGGGGCAAAGATGCATCTTGGATAATTCTCGGTTGTTGAGAGTGATGATCAGGGGGTACAGTCGGTGCCCAGTTCGAGACGGTGGTCAGGACACCGTGAAGGAAGGGAAAGTGTGTTTGACTTTCGATAAGTATGCCTTGAGGGACCTGGTCCGGTTAAGGCTAGGTGGAGCGTTGTGGGAGTATCCTTGGAGTTGAGTTGCTGTAGGCTTCGAGGGCGAAGCCTAATTTAAGTGGGGGAGAATTGTAACATCCCGAAATATCAAGAGTAGAGTTGAAGGGCTAAAAGAGTAAGTTGTGGAAGAGTGACTCGGCGAGTCCATGGATGGACTCGGCGAGTAGAGTCGCGACTGGGTCGCGTGTTAAGTAGCCGACTCGGCGAGTCAGTAAGGAGGACTCGGCGAGTAGGCGCTGAGTGGAGAAAACCCTAATTCTCGGGGTTGAGCCCTATATAAAGAATATAACAGCCCACTCCCAGCCTCTTTATTCATCCCCAAGTCCAGAAACCCTTAGCCTTCGTGGGTGAGTGATCTTATCTCAATTGGGAGCTTGAAGGAGAGTATTATTGAAGGAATTTTGGGAGATTGAAGGCTTGGAGCAAGGGGCTTTGCTTGGATTCGTATTTCATTACAGTTGGGGTGTCCATTGGAGGTAATATCTCGTTCTTGGTCTGATTGTATGTTGTTTCTTCATTTTGGGGTTTGTAGGAACTTGTCTATGGATGTAATTGGAAGTCTAAAGGTTAGATCTGAGGTTGCTACCTCAGATCTGGAATGGAGAAGAATCAGAGAGCATGAAAGTCCCTGTGTTGGAGTGTGTAGTGAAGCTTACATGTCCTAAACCCTAAACCTTTATGCAAAAGGCCTAGATCTATTTGGATTCACGTAAAATTTGCCACTTTACGTGATGGATGAGTTGTAGGAGGCTAGATCTATGTTTTGGATCAATTGCATGGTCTGGAATGCTTCTGTATGGATTCAGATCGGTGGTACTCGGCGAGTCACATGGGTGAACTCGACGAGTTGTTTGAAGATGAGTTGGGACTCGGCGAGTTAGAAGAACAACTCGGCGAGTCGGATGAAGATGGCCTTGGACTCGGCGAGTTGTATGAACAACTCGGCGAGTAGGTTGAAGATAGCCTTGGACTCGGCGAGTCTGTTCTCGGACTCGGCGAGTCTTGTCGAAGAGTCCCGATATTCTCTGGTTGAGTCGAGAATCGGTGAGTCAAGGGATGACTCGGTGAGTTGTGTGCGAGTGGACTCTGAGTTGTTGGACTCGGCGAGTCTTGGGGTGACTCGGCGAGTTAGGTCGCGGGTTGAGAAAAGTTCTGAGTATGGGAACTCGGCGAGTCATAGGGTTGACTCGTCGAGTAGGGTCAGTCAAGGGTTGACTTTGACCTTGGGGTGACTCGGCGAGTTAGGTCGCGGATTGAGAAAAGTTCTGAGTATGGGAACTCGGTGAGTCATAGGGTTGACTCGTCGAGTAGGGTCAGTCAGGGGTTGACTTTGACCTTGTCTTTGACCAAGGGTTGACCAGTGGTTTCCAGGGGTATTTTGGTAATTTTTGATTATTGTTTTGAGTTCAGTGCATTGGTGGTTGACCAGTGGTGGAGATTGTATCAGTGATCGGAGTAGCTTGGGTTATCTGTTCAGTCGGCAGTTTCGAGGTGAGTTATCCTCACTATATCAACGTGGTCTAAGGCACTAAGGCCGGCCCTTATTGGATTGAGATCCGGGTAGTTGTTACTATGTTATTGTTATGTTGTTGTTGTGATATGTTTGCATCCTGAGAGTTAGGATGGTATATGTTAGAGGCCTGATTGAGATCGGTATCCTGAGAGATAGGGAGGCGCTATGCTAGTGATCTGTTAGGTCAGTATCCTGGTTAGGATGATTATATGATATGTGATCTGTTAGATCTGCTTGTGGACTGTGATTTGCTTTATGATTGTATGTATGTATGTGCGGTTGTTTGGACTGGAGTTGGGTTGAGGCGGGTCCTGCTGTGTGCAGTAGGCCAAGATACCCAGGACGGACCGGTTGTCCCGTAGGCCCAGCGAGCGGTCCGGATAGGCTGTAGGTCCCGATAGGGGCGGACCAGACGTGTCGAAGGCTCGGAGAGTGGACCAGACAGACTGAAAGCCCGGTGCGGGCGGACCAATCATATTGTAGACTCAGAGAGTGGACCAGGTGGATTGCAGGCCCGGGAACGGGCGGACTAATCACACTACAGACTCGATGTATGCGGATAGACTCAGAGAGTGGACCAGGTGGATTGAAGGCCCGGGAACGGGCGGACCAATCACACTGCAGACTCAATGTATGCGGATAGACTCAGAGGGTGGACCAGGTGGACTGTTGGCCAGTGCGGCGGACCAGTCCCACAGTAGACCCGGAGAGCATGGTTGTTCTGTGTTTAGATATGTTGTGGCATGATATGCATGTATGGTATTTGCGGTTGGTATTTTGGGGATATCTCACTAAGCTTTCGGGCTTATAGTTGTGGTTTCATGTTTTTCAGGTTCTTCAGGAGATCGTGGCAAGGCGAAGGCGTGATCGTACCGCTCCTCATGATTTCATGGTGTTATGATTCTGGGAACACGATAAATGTTTTGTATTGAAAACCTTTTTGTAAAGATTTTATGGAATCGAGATGTTTTTGAAAAATTTATAATTGGTTGTATTTTTCGGTTGTTACACATTAATTTAATACTCCGGCATCGGGCCTCGCCCGGCATCGAGCCCCGCTCGGTATACAGATCTGTCTCTCTTAGGCCCTGCCTGTCTCCGGGCCCCGCTCGCTAACCACATACAATCATATAACATGCTAACACATAAATAAACACTCTACTATATCCCTGTCCTAAGAAACATACTCTGCTAATAATGAGATACAGAACATCGTCCGTACTCAGCTAGTGATGAGATACAGGACCTTGCCCACACTCACCTCTCTACCCGGCACATACACGTATCACATGGACAACAAGTATAATCTAACATGTTGGGCTGACATTGTGGCCTTAGACCCATTCACATAGTGAGGAGACTCACCTTGCATTGCTGAAGACTTAGCTGGAACTAGCTGAGTACGGACAAAGTTTCATATCTCATTATTAGCAGAGTATGTTTCTTAGGACAGGGATACAGTAAATTATATTTCTTTATGTGTTAGCATGTTATATGATTGTATGTGTTTAGCGGGCGGGGCCCGAAGACAGGCGGGGCCTAAGAGAGACAGATTTGTATACTGAGCGGGGCTCGATGTCAGGCGGGGACTGATGTCGGGCGAGGCCCAATACCGAGTATTAAATTAATGGTTTGACAATTATGGTTTTAGTATTAAATTAAAAACGAAATTTTTGGTCATGATTTTTGGAATGTTACACAGTTAAAACAAGTTAGTTGCTTTCATATGTACAAAAAATAAGAAGTTGCCAATATGTGAACACGGATAAGAGGTAGTTACCCTCCGAAGTCATTTTCCCTTTGAGTTACCTGTTTTAGCCGGTAATATTGGTGTAATTTAAACAGTTAAAACAAGTTAGTTGCTTTATTATGTACAAAAAAGAAGAAGTTGTCAATATGTGAACACGGATAAGAGGTAGTTACCCTCCTAAATCATTTTCCCAAATCTTGAACAATGTTGTCACCAAAAATGTTAAAAGGGTATGTCAAATAACTCTTAAAAACTATCCATTCCAAGATTACTTGCAATCAGGTCAGACGGCCCATTTTTTCAAGTGGCCCAAAAACTTCATGGGTTATATAATATTGATATATAATGTCTATTTTTAAGTAAAAATAAGATAAATTATAGGAAACGGGATATAACCAAATTCAAAGGCCTAAATTTCACACATTACTAGAATCCAAAATAAGCAACATCATATATATATATATATATATATATATATATATATATATATATATATATATATATATATATATATATATATATATATATATATATATATATATATATATATATATATATATATATATATATATCGTTGTTCAAAAAGAATTAGATAGGTAGGTGCATCAAAAAATGGTGAATATTAAATCGACAAATTATAAACCAACGAAGTATGAAGAAATCAAGCAATTATAGAATGCATTAGTTGATTAGATCATATCAGCTCTTAAGTCTTAACGGTTAGAATCGCATTGCATATATAATCTTATTAACTATGTTCTCATTGTATCTTCGGTAAATAAAAAGATTTCAAAGTTTAAGTTATTAAAAAATTAGATAACCTCAGCAATGTGAGAAGAAATGTTGAATGATTTCCCTACTATTTGCTTAGATAAAGATATGTTATACAAGATTGATCTTGATATTATTATTAATGATTTTTTTATCTAAATAATATACAAAAAGTATCTTTCTTTTAATTAATAGATTTTTATAAATTGGTTCTAAAAAAACTAGAAAACCCATCTTTCTTTAAGTTAATAAAATTTTATAATTTTTTTGGTTATAATTATGCCTTTGAAAGGTCTTTTTATTTCCTCTCGCCACAGCCCAAAAATATGTTAGGACCACCCATCTTTGCAATTTAAATGTATCACATTCAAGACTTGTTTTACCTACCCTTGACACTTCGGTTGACACTTTCTTGAATGCAATTGTTAGCGATTGATGCCAATTACAATTACAAACACAAAAAAGATGAAAAGCATAAAATAATCGTAAACATCTTCTTATTTGATTGTTATCATCTTGGACTTTTGTCATGCATGTAGCAAGGCATGTAATAAGAGTGTTGTCTCAAGATCAAATTGGAATGATCTCCAAGAATGCTTACATTCGACTTGCCATTGATGTAAAAGATCACAATGGAACAAACAAACATAAATGTCACGATGTTATACATAATTCAAGATAAATCGAAGAGGTTTCAATGCTTTATTAGGCTTTTTGTGATCTGCATTGCTTGATTTTTAGTTGATTAGTCAAAAATTTTAGGCCCTATTTCAACAAACATCGACAATCATTTAGGCTATGCATAGGATTTTTTTAGTAGAAATAATGAATTTCTTATGGTTTAGAAAACTAATACTTAGAGAATAAAAAAAGACAAAAGAGGTGATATCAGACCATCTTAACATCCTAGTTCTATGGTATTATCTATAAAAATAAAAAATAAATAAATAACTATTCTGTTTATTTAAACAAATAACTCATTTATCAACTCTACCAATAAAAATCCTTCAAAAACACGATGTCAATTTGATTTCTAGAATCCTATCAAAATAATTTGAGAAAAATTCTAGAAGTTAAGAAAAGTAGTTGTATGCTTACGTGGAGAAAATAAAATATCGAGTTACATCCAATAAAAATTATCCTTATGGTTTAGGGTAATTTACGCGTTTAATCTCTAGTTTATTTTTTAACTCGGAAGGTCTTTACTGTTTGTTTCTGTTACACGTTTGGTCCCTATCTTACCTAAAAAAACTATTTTAGCCTTGATTTTTTAAAATATTTAAATAAACACATCTCAACCCCCCTCACCTTCAACATACCTTACATATCGCACCATTTTTTCCAATTTAAATAATAGTCTTTTTAGGTAAGACAGAGGCCAATCGCGTAACAAAAACAAACAGTAGGGACCAAGCGCATAACAAAAACAAACAGTAAGGACTTTTCAAGTTAAAAAATAAATTAGTGACCAAACACATATATTATCCCAAACCATAGGGACCATTAATGTAATTTACTCAAATTATTAACATAGATGATATCATATGGCTTCCATTTATCATTTTGTTTTAACTAAAGACAAGTATTCTAAGATTATCATCAATAATTAAAAAGCTCATTCACGTCTTTTATACATAAGATCAAGAATACATAACAAAATTTTAACAAAACATGAAGGCTAATTAATAATACTTAACAAATTAGGCTTCGTGTAACGAGATTAAAATAAATATAAAATGTCACTGGTCTAAAAGAGCATACACAACAACTGACGCTTGAAGATCTCGATCCACCTTAAAATGAGCATGAAAGAATCTTTTTATCTAAAAATCACAACACAAATTTCGTTTAAATAATTAAATAAATAAAAAAAAGGAAGTGTTATAACTTATAAGTAATTTAATTAATATAAGTATATAACAACTATACCTTTTTGAAAGAATGTGAGAAAAGGAAGTCTTTAATATATTTCTCTTCTGTATCAAATAACACAATATGACTTGGTGGGGCCCAGTTTTTCACATATTCTGATACGAAACCAATTGGATCCATTACAAACCGGTCTGACTCATCTTGGATTCCCTTAATTTCGCTGATAACAAATTACGAAAATACCCTGGTAATTAGTTACATTACGAAAAATAGTGTCAATGTGTATGTAATTATGTATACCTTGGAGAACAATCCAAGAAACGCATAGGAATATTGTGATGTAAAGTTGAATAGAAGGGAGTAGAATGACATGGCATTAAGAATAAAATGCTTTTCACGTTCCTTTGATTAGCTTCTTTTGCTAGATAATTCATCACATCTTCAGTTCCTCTCTGGGTATTAATTTTTAGCGTAAGTTTAGTGGAAGGGCAATTTGGGGATTTTAAAGAAGGAGATGTACCTGATGAACCATGGTCATGTAAAGAGCCATGGGGATATTTGTTAGGAGTAAGAAAAAAAGTGCTGGTTTTATCTTCCAGAAGCTTTTATTTTTGTTGCTTTTTTTATTGGATGAATGCTGTTGTTGGCTTAATTTTGCTAATGAATAACCAGAGAATAATAAAGCTAGTGGAAGCACAGGTAGGACAAACCTGTTAGTTGTGGTTTTAGAAGATTAGTAAAAAAAAAAAAAAAAAAAAAAAATTCTAATTTGTTTTTATTATAAACAAAATATTTAAAATGAAACAACTCTGAGTGTTTGGTTTGCAGAATGTCTTGGGAAGAATTGGAATAAAAGGGTATTTTAGTCATTTAAACAAATAAGGGAGCATAGTTGAAACTGAATTTATCTGCAATCAAAAAAAAAATATGAAAGAAATGTTTTCTTGAAGGGAAAATACATACTATAATGATAATAGTAAGGCATAAAAGGGTATTTTAGTCATTTACACAAATAAGGGAGGATTCAAAGTTTGAAACTGAATTCCAATTCCTAAGGAGTCTAGCAAACCAAATGCCCCCTAAACTTTATAAAAAATAGGAAATTTGGATATGCGTACCTGAATTCTTTGTGCCCTAAAACACTATAAAGGGCTAAAACCCACAAAATGAGTCCAGAAAGCTTCCAGTTTTTAGACTGAATGATGCCAAGCACCATAAAGGGTAAAAAGGTAAATATCATGACTGTAAATCCCTGGGTGAAATACCAGTGCCATGGGTGAGTTCCATAATAGTCACCTCCAGATGAAAGAAAATTAAACTTTAAAAAGTTTAAAGGCACTAAAACCCATGAACCATACATCAATCTATCCAATATGAATGTCAATCCAAGCACAACAGACCTGATTTTAAAAAAAAAAAAATAATTAAAAAAGTCAGAAACATAACAATTTAAGCAAATCTATGCATGTTAATCTTAGGGCTAAATGCAAGAAATAGCAACAATCATTACAGCAACATACTTGTAAGTTGACAGAAATTATACCTAAAATGCCCAAAATACCCTTATACTACAAGTGATTCCCTCATTATGCTATAAAGTTTTGCTTAAGTGAATGGATAATAAAATGGAAAGAAGGATACAGCAATATACAAATATATGAAAGAAAGTTGCTATTTAATGTATTTTGGTATTAAACAAATGAATGAAAATAAACTTTTATTTCTTGTATTTAAGACTTACCCAATTGGCACAACTTGAAGAAAAATGAATTTGAGCTTATTGTGGGACCCAAAAAACTCGGTAATTCCAACATAAACCCAAATGATAGCACTTGTGGGGCGAATGGCACAGGCTAAAGCAGCTGTAAGCAAAGCCCAGGTTCTAGAACCTGGGGGCATTTTGGTCAAATTGGTCCTCAAACTGGGCCAGTAGTAGAGACTAACAACTGTAAGAACAGTCTCCAAACTATTTGATAATGTTCTTGTGATACAGTAAAACATAAACCAGTTTGTTAACTGTGCAAAAAGCTGAAATAAAGTTAAGCAAAACATACAAGAAGAAGGGCATTTTCGTCTTTTGCATACACAATGGATACCATGGCTTGAAAATTAACCTAAATATAAAGAGCATGTGACACAAAATGATACAGCCTATTGGGAAACATGGACACATACAGAAATTTCAATGGTTAGGAGAAGGGCATTTTTGTCTTTTGCATAGACAATGGATACCAAGGCTTGAAATTTAACCTAAATATAAAGAGCATGTGACACAAAAGGATACAGCCCAATTGGCAACATGGCCACCATACAGGACATGAGAGAGTTTGAACAAGTAGAGATCACCAAAGGCAGACAACAAAGATTGAAATAGCCTTGGAGCTTTGATCTATGAAAAGGGTAGAAAAGTAAATTATCTTTTTTACATAAGATGAACATGTATGAATCTCAATAAAGAAAAGTATTTTACCATGAACAATGGAGTATCAAGATGTAAAAGTGAAAGAACTTTATATAGAACTGCAAATATCATTGGATGCAAATAGCTTCGTATCCCTTTTGTCCACTCCCATGTTAAATGTCCATATCTGTCAATCAATAAATAAAGTTAAATATATATATTTTATACAATATATATATATATATATATATATATATATATATATATATATATATATATATATATATATATATATATATATATATATATATATATATATATATATATATAAACTCAAATGAAAGAAATAGATAATACCCAAATGTAATTCTATGTGCAACTTCGAGAGCTTGCCAGTGTTCATCTGGGTTGAAATATGTTTGCACAAATAAAGAATTTGTGATTCTGAAAATTAAACAAATTAAAAAGATTTTCTTGGATGATGGAAATTGATTTCTATCTTCTTGAAAAGATTTGGGATTTGATGCTTCATCTCCATGTGAAAATTCAGCAGCTTTTGTTCGTTTTCTCATTATTGAATTGATGACACTAAAGTGTTATACCTACATGAAGGAAGAAAGGCATAACAAAACTTCAAGTATAAACCCATCAAAATAAATTTGTGTTATAACCATAAATTTATTTGAATCTAAACGAACAATGGCTTTTTATAACCCAACCATCAATTATAATCAGAAAACAACTCAGAAATCAGACTGTGTAGAAACTCAGAAATAAGAAAACAACTCAGAAATCGGAAACAGATAACATTGAAGCCTAACCTCAGCTTGTTATAACCCACACATGATATAATTCAGAAATCTAACCTAATCATGTAAATTTCGAGCACCTGATATATTCGATGTAAATTTCGACAGTAGCTCACAAATGCAGACAAGAAACTTCAAAATTGTAACTTAATCAAGTGCGAATCTAGTAGAATGAAGATGAAATTTCAAAAATATATATTTAATAAACCTAAAAAAAGGCATAAATTGAAGATTGAAGCATTATAATCGAAGCTGAGATTGAGTTGAAAATCAAACCAGAGATGAAATCACCGGCTGGAGGCGTGGCCGGAGGAGAAGTCGCCGCCTAATGTTGTCGCTGGAGGTGGAGCGGCCAGCTGGAACTGTGGCCGGAGATGGAGTTGATGGGGGTGATTTCGTATTTCTTCCCGTTGTGGTGGTGTGTTCGTTCAGTAAACATGAGAGTAGGGCACGTTTTTTTTATTTTTTATTTTTTATTTTTTATTTTTTATTTTTCTCTTTTACTAAACACCTAAATCACCTTATTGGGAAAATGACTTATAATGTTTAAAAAATGTTCAAAAAATACTATCCAAATTTTAAGTGTTCAAAAAATACCATCCAATTATAGGTTATGCATAAAAAACACCAACCAAGTTTATCTTTTGTTCAAATTGCACCTAATGGTAACCGGCAGGTGTAGGTTACCAATTTGATTTTATCTGTTAAACAAAATTAAAAGAAAAAAGAAAATGATATGGAGTATACATCGATTAAGTGAAGCATACGTGGTATTTTGGCTCATTACTCGTCAATGGCCGAAAGAGAGGGAAAGAGGGGGAAGTCGATTCCTCTTGGGTTTCATCGATCAACAATCCTTCAACAAAATCTGAAGTTGATTCCTCTAGGGTTCATCTTCATGTAAGTTATACTCTCATCTTGAAGTTGATTCTTACATATAAAACTTTGATGGTATTTTTTGAACGTTTTTGAAACATTGTTACCCTTATAAGTCATTTTCCCCACCTTATTTGGTAAATATTGTTAAAACCATATCATCACCTAAATATTTTTTTTTCAAAAACATCATTTTCAAAAACTTTAGGATGGTATCGTTAGTTCTTGGTTCTTATTATTTATTTATTTATTTATTTTCAAGAAAAAATCTAATATTTTTGTTGGATTGATATATGGGAACCGATATTTTCATGTTATCCGTCCGCAAATATATATATATATATATATATATATATATATATATATATATATATATATATATATATATATATATATATATATATATATGAGTAAAGTGAATATACCTAACAACCTTATATAAGCTTAGGTACCTAACCACATCATACAACGTATTTTTCTATCATATTTGCATTGTAATCACCCAAAGTTCTTAAAATTCAACATCATAACTTGATTGCTTCCAAAATCTTTGGATTTTCACCATTATCTTCCTTCACATGATGTCTTCCTATCGGAGACCCCCTGGTGGGCTTCATATACTACTGTTACAAATCAAATGGTGTAGGAGGAATATAATGGTGAATGTCTGAAAATCTTGGAAGTAAATTAAATTAAGGGTTGAAGTTTAAGAACCTTAGACGATTGCAATGGAAATATAATGCAAAACAATGTAGTATAATGTAGTTAGGTACCTAAGCTTATATAAGGTTGTTAGGTATATTCACTTTACCCTATATATATATATATATATATATATATATATATATATATATATATATATATATATATTTGTGGGCGGATAACATTAAAAAATTGGCTGATATATGTTTTTTTTAAATATATCAATAACTTTTTTGTTAAATTTGTTATAATAATTAGTATACTAAATTGATATAATATATTCATTATTTTGAAACTATATGATAATATATACATCTATTATACCTGCATAATCTCAATCGTTTGAATGACTTTTATCCGCGAGTTATACATGAATATAATTAAATATAATATATGACTTATTGTTATTTATTGTTGTTGTTATTGTTAATTAATTTTTCAAAATTTATTTGCTTAACGTTTTAATTTCTATCATTATAATTATTTAAAACATCAAACATTATTTTTTTTGATTTTAAAGGTAACAATATAATCATTTATATAGAGTTGTTTTTGACTATTATTATTGTAAGTTATTTTAAGCTCCTTATTTGAAAACTTTTAATGATTATAAAAATATATGTAGGAAATATTTTAGTTAAATAGAGATTACAATTTAGTTTTTGTATTTATCACTACAATTTTATCACTTTTAAGTATTTACAAAATATTCTTTGGTTTTTTAAGTGAAACTGAAATTTATATTTAAGATGACAATGTAATGTTATAGTTAAATTAATAATTTAAGTATTTTGTCCAAACTATTCAAAAGTTGTAGCTTTAAACTGGTAATGGTTTTTAAACAACAACATATTAAATTAATAAATTAAGTATAATATGTTAAAAGTTAAAGACATAACTTTATAAGTAGAAGTAAAAGATATTATTTTAAAATTGAAATTTAGTATCTACCCTAATAAATGAAAATAACTTTGCCACATGTCCTCTTCTCATTCATTTGGACACATGGCATTTTCTAGAAATTTTAAATTTTTCTATTTTCTACTTGTTATTTTATTAAATTAAAATCCACATTTAATATATAAGGTAATATATATGTAAGGTATTTATTAGAAAATGGTTTATATATGTAATGTATCTAATGCATTAAAGTCTCATTAATTTTAATAAGTCAAAAAATTTCTTATTTTTCTTATAAATTTAAAGTTTTCAAATTGTTAAAATTTTATATTTAATTTTTTTTAAATAAACCCATGTAATACATGGGTTTCACACCTAGTATTTATTATTACACTTTAGGTTTGATATTTATTTAACGTTATTAACCAACTTATAATCATTATTAGAAAGACACTACAATTAATCACTTTTAACTATTTACAAAATATTATTTTGGTTGTTTAAGTTAAACTAAAATTTATATATAAGTTGACCCACTAATGTTATATTCAAATTAATAATTTACATATTTTATACAAATTGTTCCAAAATTTTATCTTTAAAATGATAATGGTTTACAACCAATAATATATTAAAACTAATAAATTAAGTATAATATATTAAAAGTTAAAAAGACATAACTTTATAAGTAGAAGTAAAAATATTATTTTAATATTGAAATTTAGTTTATATATGATTACACTTTAGATTGTTAAAAGTAATTCAATTATTTTTATGTAGTATGCACGTTTTACTTAGGCCCTTGAATAAATCAAAGTGACCAGTGAGTGGTCCTAGTCTTTAGGAAGTAGTTAAGTTTGTTTCCTTTTTTCCAGTAGCTTTTAGATTAAAAGTAGAGGAAAATGTATGTTGAATGTATCCCCACTTAATTTGTTTTGTTCAGTGAATAAAGAACACTTCTGCCTCAATTTATCCAGTGTGCTATTACTTCTTCTCTGTGACTCTCTGTTCATTGTGCAACTTTTGCTAAAGTGTTTATTCCAGTTTTACCCTCCCCTGTATTCTGTCAAGTTTTGTCCCTTGTGCAGTCTTCCTTTTGCCGTGTTTTATTTCCTATCTTGGTAATAAAAGTCTTTATTACCCCTGCAAAATACCAACATCTGGTATCAGAGCGAATCCCGGTGCATGCCCAAGTACCAATCTCGTGAAGAGATGGCAGGAAACAATGGGAATGATGACAAAGATGGTCAAATTACTCTCCACTATCTAATGTTATCAAGAACCAACTATGGAGCATGGGCAATCAAGATGCAGGTCTTCATGCAAGCTCATGGTGTGTGGGATGCAGTAGAGCCCATAACTTCAAACACAGTTGTTGATGCAAAGAAAGACAAAATAGCATTAGCAGTTATTTATCAAGGGATACCTAAAGATCTCTTGATGTCGTTGGCTGAAAATAAAACAGCCAAAGAGACATGGGAGGCTCTGAAGACAAGATTTGTAGGGGCTGACAGAGTAAAAATAGCAAGAATACAAACTCTAAAGGCTGAGTTTGAGTCACTCACCATGAAAGAGTCGGAAGGAGTGGATGAATTTGCGGTGAAAGTAGAGAACATTGTGAGTTCAATGCGCACTCTGGGTGATACGGTAGATGAAACCTATGTGGTGAAGAAGCTGCTTAAGGATGTATCAACCAAATTCCTGCAATTAGCCTCAACCCTGGAACAATTTGGAAATCTAGATGAAATGAAAGTAGAAGAAGTAATTGGGAGATTAAAAACACATGAAGAAAGAATGAAGGGCCATACCGAAAGTGATGATCGAAAACTTCTCTTGACACACCAAGAGTGGTCAGAGAGAAATAAGAAGAAAGGAGATAGTGACTCCAAATCCAAATCTCATAGAGGAGGTTTTGGAGGCTCACGGGGACGAGGCAGAGGCAGGGGTAGACACGGTGGAGGACTTGGTCGTGGCAGAAGTGGATCAAATCACCGCAAGGAAGGAAGTCATAGGGCCTCCGGAAGTCAAGACAAAAGCACAGTGCAGTGCTATAACTGCCAGGAATATGGCCATTATGCAGGTGAGTGTAAAAACCCAAGAAAGGAAATAAGCCATGAGAATAATTTGATAAAAGAAGATTCTGAACCAGCACTTCTGTTGATGTTCTGGAAAGTAAAGAAGAAATTGGTGAGGTGTTCCTGAATGAGGAGAAAGTCCATCCAAAATTGAAGGCAAAAGGTGGAGATACAAACCAGTCAAGGCAATGGTATCTCGACACAGGGGCGAGCAATCACATGAGTGGTGATGAGAAGAAGTTCCAAAACCTGAACAAAGAAATACAGAGTTATGTCAAATTTGGGAATGAATCCAGAGTTAGAATTGAAGGAAAGGGGTCAATAGATTTCCAATGCAAAAATGGTGAAATAAGAAGATTAGAAGAAGTGTGCTACATACTAGATTTATGCAGCAACATTATCAGTCTAGGTCAGTTATCAGAAGGAGGAGATGAGATTAAGATAAAAGAACCATTCCTTTGGGTTCATGACAGCACTGGAAGGCTGCTAATGAAGGTACACAAATCACAAAATCGTCTTTATAAAATTTAACTTGAAGAAGTCAATTCAAGATACTTAGTTGCTGAAATTATAGACCCAACATGGCTATGGCACACAAGGCTAGGGCATGTAAACTTTACCTCATTCAAATTAATGGCTGATAAAGGTTTGGTTGAGGGAATTCCCAAGATGATGATTCCATCTAAACCATGTGAAGGATGTCTCATAGGGAAGCAAACGAGGCATCCATTCCCTTCATGTACAAACTTCAGGGCAAAGAGAAGACTGGAACTTGTCCACGGTGATCTATGTGGTCCAGTCTCACCACCAACACCAGCTGGGAATAAGTACTTCTTGCTTCTGGTGGATGATTACAGCACGGTAATGTGGGTGTACCTGCTAAAATCAAAGGATGAGGCATTTCATGTTTTCAAGAATTTTAGAACAAAGGTTGAAGTAGAAACTAGAGAAAAATTAAAAATGTTTAGAATAGATCGGGGAGGAGAGTTTCTCTCAAACCAATTCACTATATATTGTGATGAGACTGGGCTCAATCGTCACTACACCTCACCCTACTCCCCGCAACAGAACGGGGTTGTAGAGAGGAGAAATCGAACAGTCTTGGAGATGGTTAGAAGTTGTTTAAAGACAATGAAAGTACCTGATGTACTATGGGGAGAAGCAGTAAGCCATGCTGTTTACGTCTTGAATAGATTAAGCTCTAAGGCCCTCAAGGAGATCACCCCGTACGAGATGTGGACGGGAAGGAAGCCTAATGTCAGTCACCTAAGGGTTTTTGGGTGCATCGCACATATGAAGATATCCAAGAATAACTTGAAGAAATTGGATGATAGAAGTAAAAAGGTGGTGTATCTGGGAACTGAAAAGGGATCAAAAGCTCACATACTATTGGATCCTGATACGGGATCAATATATGTGAGTAGAGATGTGGTGTTTGAAGAAGATCAGACCTGGAATTGGGGGGAGAAAGCCAAGATCAAATCAATCCCAGGTATGACCTTCACGATGGAAGGATTTGATTTCGACGATTTGGGTGAGACTGAAGTCCGAGAAGATGAAGCTCAAGATGATGATAGTGATCCGGATCCATACACTCCTCAATATGGTGTCGGGTCAAGCGGGTCAACTAATAATAATGTTTGGATTGAAAATAAACAACCCGATAACTCACCACAAGTGAGCCCACTTAGTCCACTACTTGGCATCCCACAAAGCGTTCAGTCCGATTCGTTCATAACCATAGCTTTTACGACTCAAGCTGCGCCTCCAAACACCGCCTCAAGCTCTACAGGTGTTGGCGCTCCGAAATGGTATTGATTACTCACAGATTTATACGAGAATACCGAGGAAATACAATTACCCCCTGAAGAGCTGATGATGATTCGCAACAAGGAAGAATCGAACTCGTATCAAGAAGCAAAGATTAGAACCGAATGGGTTAGTGCAATGAAGGAATAGTTGGCATCAATTGAAAAAAATAAGACTTGGACATTGGTTGATCTTCCAAAAGGGCAAAAAGCAATTGGTCTAAAATGGGTTTACAAGGTAAAGAGAGAACCAGATGGGAGAATTGCAAAGTACAAGGCGAGAATTGTAGCAAAGGGATACCTATAGAAATAGGGCATCGATTATGAAGAAGTCTTTGCACTGGTGGCTAGGATTGAGACGGTGCATGTAATCTTGGCTCTTGTAGGATCAAGTGGATGGTGGGTGCATCACCTGGATCTGAAATCAGCTTTCTTGAATGAAAGGTTGAATGAAGAAGTGTACGTGATGCAACCTGAAGGCTTCGAGAAAAAGGGAGAAGAAGGTAAGGTATACAAGCTCTCAAAAGCCATGTATGGACTAAAACAAGCTCCTAGAGCTTGGAATGCATGTCTAGACAAATACTTAAAAAGCCTCGGGTTCACAAGGTGCTACCAAGAGTACTCTGTGTATACAAGAAAAAAACTAGGCAACACCCTGATAGTGGGAGTATACGTGGATGATTTGCTACTCACAGGCAGCTGCCCCAGAGATGTGAAGGAATTTAAACAGGAAATGAAGGCCAAGTTTGAAATGAGTGACCTTGGGCTACTTAATTATTACTTGGGAATTGAATTGAATCAAAATGAGACTGGGATAACCTTGAAGCAGGAGGTGTATGCAAAGAATATCTTGAACAAAACACACATGATGGAGTGCAATGCTACAAGAATCCCCATGGAACACAAATTAAAGATGTTTAAAGATGAAGAGGGTAAGCTGGTGGATCCTACTGAGTATAGAAGTGTAGTTGGTGCACTTAGGTATTTAACTCATACACACCCTGATCTCTCCTTTGTAGTGGGAGTTGTTAGCCGGTTTATGGAGAAACCAACCGTAAAGCATCTCCAAGCAGTGAAAGCAATCCTTAGATACATTAAAGGTACCCTGAACTATGGGTTAACATACACTAGAGGAGAGAAGAGAGTCACCCTCACTGGGTACTCTGATAGTGATTTTGGAAAAGACATGGAAGATGGGAAGAGTACAGGAGGAGTGGCCTTGTCATCCTGTGAAGCAGAATTTATGGCTGCAACTCAGGCAGCTTGCCAAGGCATATGGCTTTGCCGGCTTCTCACTGAAATCACTGGACAAAAGGTACCTCCAATTGACCTATTTGGTGACAATAAGTCAGCTCTTGACTTAATGAAGAATCTAGTTTTCCATGGGCATAGCAAACACATCAACATAAGGTATCATTTTATAAGAAAATGTGTAGAGGATGGGGAAATAGTGGTCAGTCATGTGTGTGGGATAAAACAGAAAGCAGATATCCTTACAAAGTCAATGGCAAGGGTGAAGTATGAAGAAATGAGACTTGATTGGAGTAAAGTCAATCACAAGATTCTGAATTAAGGGGAGAATGTTAAAAGTAATTCAGTAATTTTTATGTAGTATGCACGTTTTATTTAGGCCCTTGAATAAATCAAAGTGACCAGTGAGTGGTCTTAGTCTTTAGGAAGTAGTCAAGTTTGTTTGCCTTTTTCCAGCAGCTTTTATTTTAAAAGTAGAGGAAAATGTACATTGAATGTATCCCCACTAAATTTGTTTTGTTCAGTGAATAAAGAACGCATCTGCCTCAATTTATCCGATGTGCTATTACTTCTTCTCTGTGACTCTCTGTTCATTGTGCAACTTTTGCTAAAGTGTTTATTCCAGTTTTACCCTCCCCTGTATTCTGTCAAGTTTTGTCCCCCTGTGCTGTCTTCCTTTTGCCGTGTTTTATTTCCTATCTTGGTCATAAAAGTCTTTATTACCCCTACAAAATACCAACATAGATTTGATATTTATTTAACCTTATTAACCAACTTA